>NC_056750.1:445059598-445359598 GCF_019279795.1 Protopterus annectens | reverse complement strand
CAAGAGACTAGCAGTCAGAACTGCTGCTGGGTCATCCTGCAGTTCCACAAACTAGCACACCCTTCTGAAAACAAAATGCCTTCTCAAAGTTGAAGAGCAACAAATAAATATGTAAATACTCTTAAACTGTGGCAAACTGCTGGCTACAAATGTAAAACTGTAGCACACAAGGAGTTCTGCTGAGGAAAACAACATCAGGAATTAGGATAAAGACAAATGGATTATTGTAGAGGTCTGTCCTGGAGCCAGTACTCCTCAGTGTGATTGTCTCAGACATAGTGGAAGGAATAGGGAACAGTAATCCTTGTTGTGATCTCTTAGTTACTTTCTGGAACTCAATGAGCTAAATGGAAGCAAACATACTCATCCTTTCAACCAGTTACTACAAGTGTCTCTTGGGGCTCTATCCTGGGTCTCTCCTATTTAATATATTTATTAATGACCTCCACTCACCATGCTAGTGTAGTTCAGTATGCAGATGACTCAACAACAATATGTGTGACCTCAACAATAAATAAGCTCCAAGACATTACCCAAGAATCTTTCTCCTCTGTAGAAACATGGCTCAAAGAGTCAAACCACCTACTCAACCTCAAGAAAACCAAGTTGATTTTTTTACTTCAAAAAGTTGCCAGAATTAAAAGCAATTTTTTACCATAAAGTCAGCAAATAATAATTTAATTGAAACTATAACTCACAGTAAACTTCTAGATATTATAATAGATGACAATCTCAAATATGACTAGCATATACTGCACACCATTAAATCTACATACCAGAAACTAGGCTCCCTTTATAGGATCAATGGATTCTTTACAGATACTGCAAGTAAAACTCTAGCCACCACCTTCTTATTGCCAACTCTCATATACACTGCTCCTATCCTAACAAATTTAATACTCAAAGAAAGAAACTTGCCTTCTCTTACAATAAAATCATTATATTTGCCAACAATCTCCCTCATAGGACCCACCGTTGTCATAGCTTAAAGCAATTAAACTGGCTTGAACTGCCATAGATATTCACAACAAGCTACAGCACACAAACTCATTCATCATCTAGAAAAATGCCCTGCACTGCGTAACTTATTACTGTCCAATAAGGGACCTCTGTTCTATTAACACATTCTTTTTACTTCAAATAAGTCAAATGTTGCAGGAGACTCGCTCTACTCCCAGTACATTGCTAAATTCTGGAATAGTATCCCCATACAAATAAAACTCTCCAACAAAATCGATAGTTTTAAACCACTGATTAAACAACATCTCAAACAATCTTGGTCCTGCACATCTTCATCTCAAGGTTGAGAATTTGTGTTCACTATATGATACTTTACAAATACTCTCCTTAGACAGCATACACTCACTGAAATGACAAAACAATTTGTATACATAACTGCTGCCTGTACAATCCATTAAGTTGCATGTGATCATTCTCTTTAGTAACGTCCACCTCTGTAAAAATCTTAGAATATATAAATGAAACAATGGTTTGTGTATAAATGTAAATAGAAATGTAATGCAATATAAGCAAATGGAGCTTTTCTCCCCGGGACTCCGCTGAAAATGGATATTACCCAGTCGGACTTTCCCAGTAAACAAAGATAGATAAAATAAAAATGAGTTGCACTGTTTTAGTAGTAGATGACCGCTGCTTTCTAGTCTTAATTCGGGCAAGTCCATTGTAAGTTTGTAAATTTAGGGAAGTGTTTTCCAATACTGATGGAATTATATTAAATCATGCCTCGCATATTCCTGTTACATCAAGGTTGTTATGCATTATCCAGACATGGATTTGGTTCATTTATCTTGTATGTCTCCTACACTTAATGACCCAAAATGTACACATCTTTTGCTATATGTTGTAGATATCTGGGTTTTTGAGTAGGTAGGTGACAAGTTTGTGCATGTGATAATGCATCTGGATTAGTTTCTGTGTCCACTGGTAATAATAGTAATGAAGGGGTTGTGGGGGTGAAATATTAAGCCAATTAGAGTAAATGGTGCAACTGCCTCCTTTTGTGAGAAGAACATAATATGTTGTGCTCTATATGAAGGTTTTTTTGATTGCCTGGGTAAAATATGGTAAAAGTGTTCCACAAGAATTAATATACTAAAATAAAAGTTAAATAAAGGGTAGAAGAGCTCAGATTAAAGACTAGACTGTTGGAGGCTTGGAAACAAAATATTGGGACTCCATTTTATATATTAGGAAAAACATTTAAACTACTGCATGTATCTTACCATTTAAATCAGTTTTATGTCATTCCTGTTTGTTTTTAATCTGAAGTTAAATCTATTAATTGTTGTAGTGCTTTAGTTTACAGTGCTTTTCTAGTGGTTTTGGTGCTCGGACTAGGTGTTTAAATCAGTTCCGAATGGGGGCTCATTTTATTGCTCTCTCTCCTGAATCTGACGCTACATTGGATGAGCTAAATTTATCACATCCCTTGTTACTTTTCTGATATCTTAAGTGGATTATCAGCATTGCTCATCTAGTTCTGTATATATTTATCACTTTTCTAACAGTATCTATTGCCACTTTTCTGAGCTGTTCAGGGTATTATCAGTATTGTTCATCTAATTCTCTGTTTTTGCAACTTTTCAAAATTAGAAAGCCAGCTTCAAACAGGTGTGAGTTGCAACTAGAGTTTATAGTAATTAATCAAAGCCATCTAGTAGTTTATATTACACAAGCAGTCAGCTATCCAAGTCTATGAACTCTTGGAAGCTTGGAAATAAAGTACTTGGATTCCATTTTGCATCCAGGAAAGTACATTTAAACTACTGCACTTATCTTACCATGTAAATTAGATTTGCTGTTTTCCACCCAGCCTCCCTTTTCCTGTTGTGCTTTAAACTTGGAGGCTTTTGAGCTGCCTACCCCTACTGTTTATCTTGCCTTAGTAGCTCCTCCCAGTCTCATCTTCTGTATACCAGGCCCTGGAAGCTCCTTCCAGTCTTATCTCCTCTGAATATCTTACTGGGCACTAACTGATGAAATTGGGAATGGCCACTTAGACTGTTTGTGGGCTTTGAAATTGCCTTAAATTGTGTGTGTGTGTTCTTCATTGCTGGATCTTTGAATCACCTTATAATTACTTGTGGGTAGTTTGATCTTTTCCTAGTACCTTTTCACTTTTGGCTAAATAAAGTGTGTTTTTAATTTAAGAAGTCTGGGACTACAGTCATAGTGGGAGTAGAAAGATAGCCTGGTCTGTCTGAGTTAGAAAACACATAGGGGTCGTAAAGTGAGATTTACTTGTTGTAAGCTAGTGGTTTGATTTGTTTCTGATACCTTTTAACTTTCAGCTGACTAAACTGTGTTTTTACATAAGAACACTGGGACTGCAATCTAGTGGCAGCAGAAAGGCAGCCAGATTTGAATAAGTTAACAAACACACAGGAATGTCTAAAGTGAGATAATTTCATTGGCCAGAATAAGTTTTATTTGGCTTAGTCACTTTTTTAGTCTACAAGTTCCGCTGCTCATCACACTGTGGCATTTAACCTTGTACAGACTAGTCCTCTCCAAGATTGGAAACTCACAGGGAAGCCTAAAATAAGAATGACTTATTGTACCTAATTGGTACTTTTTCACTTTTGGATAACTAAAGTGTGTTTTTAAATTAAAAAGACTGTGACTGCATTTCGAGTGGGAGTACAAAGGTTGCCTGGTCTGTTTGAGTTAGAAACCACACAGGGATACTTAAAGTGAGATAATTTATTTGGCCAGAGGACTTTTAGTTGGTTTAGTCACTTTTCTTTGAGTCAATAAATTTGGCATGTTTGCTCATCTCTTAGCTCAGTTCCACAGAGCTCAAATGCTTGGCATCCTCACCTTTATTCTCAGAGTGTTTGACATATATCTGGTGTCATTCAGGCTAAAATAAGTACTTTAAATTGAAATATTGCACTTTTATAAGCTATGTCTGAAGACTTATCTTGTATTTTCAAGTTATTTATTTATTTTGCATTTTTCTGCATTTCATCACTCTAAAGTGTACTTGCTTTTCCTTAGTCTACTTTCTGCTAGGGTGTTTTAAAATTGCCTTAAACTCTGTGTTCCTCTTTAGCTTGTGTGCCTTAGAATCACATTATAATTACTTGTTATGCCTACCTGATTGATTTGTTCCTGGTACCGTTGCATTCTTTGCTAATTAAAAGTGTGTTTTTGCATTAAGAACACTAGGACTGCATTTCTAGTGGCAGTAGAAAGGTAGCCTGGTCTAGCCAAGTTGGGAAACATATGGGGAGGCTTAAGGTGAGATAATTTAATTAGAGGAATTTTTAGGTAGCTTAGTCAATTTCCTTTGAGTCTATAAAATCTGCTGCGCATCACTCTGTGGCATTTAGCAGTTTTGGCATAGACACAGGCACTTAGAAATGAAATGCTCCCTATAAAAACCTCCCCTGTAACTATGCCCATTACTCGTTGTATAAAGACCAACATGTTTGTGTGATGCCACATGACTTCATTCATGCATAGCCTAGTTCTGGTTTCTACATCATAGCACCCACGTTAACCTGCTGTACCACCCCTTTGCGGTTCATCGTTATTATTATTAGTTTGCATTAGCCTGAATTTTATAAAGGATATGAAGTCTAAAACTCAAATTTCTGTCATCATTTTCCTGATGTCTGTCTGCAATGATTTGCCAGAATACCACAATTTTTGGAGAAGCAGACCAGAAAAATATGCAGCAAAAGTCTGGATATTCTGCAAAAATCTGGGCGGTTGAGAGCCATGCCTCCTAGACATTTGTCCAACAAAAAAATCCTTAGCAACCCAAAAAAAAACTCCACTGAAACACCCAACACAACATATAAAGCTACACCCTGTGGTCCCTCAACTCCAAAGCCCAAAAGCAAACCAGCAAACCCTACTCAATATTTTAATCATAGGAGACTCCATTGTGAGACATACAAATGTCCCACTCACCAGGCTGTATAAGGAGAAAATCATGGTCAGTTGTCTATCAGGGATGAGGATCCACCAAATCAAGCATTCAGCTCATTAGAACACAAGTGCCAGTATGACTCAGTCATAGTCTATGTGGGTGTAAATGACCTGAGACATACCTCCCTGGACAATATGTAGAGACATTATGGAGTTTTTGGACTGTGTGTCACAGGATGGTATATGCCTAGCACTGTGCAGCATTCTACCTTCACCAAAGATGATGCTACAGTATGAAAAAAAAAGATGATTGACTTCAATAATTGGCATAGTTTCTGGTGTTACTCCAAGTGGGTGCAATATTTGTCAGCATGGGAGGATATGGTCAACTAACCATGTTACTTTGACAAGGATGGTCAACACCTGTCCACCCTGGGCTTTGAAATATTGGCTAAAATATTGTCTTTCACCATAGTGCTTTTTTAGGCAATGCCAAACTGACAAACATTCTGATGTAGCAAAACCAGTCCAAGGGAGTCTGAAGGAATTACTGCTCAATGCCATGAACCTAAACAAGAAACTCCACTTCCTCCAGGCTGTCCCCACTCTGGATAATGTGGACATCTGTGCAGTTACTGAGACACAGATTAAAGCCATGGAGAGCACCCTGGCAGTGCAGAGCTACAATACTTTCCACATATTCATGAGGTGTCTCAGTCGATATTGGCAACACACTAATCTCAAGACTAATTAAACAGGATGAGACACTTGAGCTTCTCCATGTCCAGAGTTCCACAGGCAAAATCCCATGAAATATCCCTGCAAGTATAGGTTACCCACTATGACCCAAAAATCTCATAACTCATACTTGGACTTACTGGAGGCCCTCTCTCTTCAACCCAATACCATATTCGTGGGTGACTTCAGCTACCCCAGTGTAAGCTGGAATACTTGTATGATCCCAAATTTAAAGACCCAGAGACTACAGGGCTTTGTAGACACAAACACCTTGGAAAAGATAGTCCATGTGCCCACTAGGAGTATAAACATACTTGACCTGGTATTCACAAACATGGGAGAATGCTGTAGCCCCTCCTTTCTCCAGTATAGTGACCTCTCTGATGAGTTCAGACTACAAAGCTCTCTCCTTTATAATAAAAATCAGTTCTCTGCCCACCCCTATCCAAAGTTAACCTTGTAACATTTAGGAACTATTATATGGCAAACCTCCTACTACTAAGTGATAACCTGACAAAATTTCAAGCCCCCCCCAAAAAAAAAAAAAATACTGAGAACACAGCTGCCTGTGCAGAAAAATTCTGTACAGTATTGTCAATAAATGCATATAGACAGCTTTGCCTACCAGAAATAAACCCATGAAATACCTTTGCAAGTATAGGTTACCCACTATGGCCCAAAAATCTCATAACTCATACTTGGACTTACTGAAGGCCCTCACTCTTCAACCCAATACCATATTCGTGGGTGACTTCAGCTACCCCATTGTAAGCTGGAATACTTGTATGATCCCAAATTTAAAGACCCAGAGACTACAGGGCTTTGTAGACACAAACACCTTGGAAAAGATAGTCCATGTGCCCACTAGGAGTATAAACATACTTGACCTGGTATTCACAAACATGGGAGAATGCTGTACCCCCTCCCTTCTCCAGTATAGTGACCTCTCTGATGAGTTCAGACTCAAAGCTCTCTCCTTTATAATAAAAATCAGTTCTCTGCCCACCCCTATCCAAAGTTAACCTTGTAACATTTAGGAACTATTATATGGCAAACCTCCTACTACTAAGTGATAACCTGACAAAATTTCAAGCCTCCCCCCAAAAAAAAACACTGAGAACACAGCTGCCTGTGCAGAAAAATTCTGTAAAGTATTGTCAATAAATGCATATAGACAGCTTTGCCTACCAGAAATAAACCCATGAAATATCCTTGCAAGTATAGGTTACCCACTATGACCCAAAAATCTCATAACTCATACTTGGACTTACTGAAGGCCCTCACTCTTCAACCCAATACCATATTCATGGGTGACTTCAGCTACCCCAGTGTAAGCTGGAATACTTGAATGATCCCAAATTTAAAGACCCAGAGACTACAGGGCTTTGTAGACACAAACACCTTGGAAAAGATAGTCCATGTGCCCACTAGGAGTATAAACATACTTGACCTGGTATTCACAAACATGGGAGAATGCTGTAGCCCCTCCCTTCTCCAGTATAGTGACCTCTCTGATGAGTTCAGACTACAAAGCTCTCTCCTTTATAATAAAAATCAGTTCTCTGCCCACCCCTATCCAAAGTTAACCTTGTAACATTTAGGAACTATTATATGGCAAACCTCCTACTACTAAGTGATAACCTGACAAAATTTCAAGCCCCCCCCCCAAAAAAAAAACACTGAGAACACAGCTGCCTGTGCAGAAAAATTCTGTACAGTATTGTCAATAAATGCATATAGACAGCTTCGCCTACCAGAAATAAACCCATGAAATATCTTTGCAAGTATAGGTTACCCACTATGACCCAAAAATCTCATAACTCATACTTGGACTTACTGAAGGCCCTCACTCTTCAACCCAATACCATATTCGTGGGTGACTTCAGCTACCCCAGTGTAAGCTGGAATACTTGTATGATCCCAAATTTAAAGACCCAGAGACTACAGGGCTTTGTAGACACAAACACCTTGGAAAAGATAGTCCATGTGCCCACTAGGAGTATAAACATACTTGACCTGGTATTCACAAACATGGGAGAATGCTGTACCCCCTCCCTTCTCCAGTATAGTGACCTCTCTGATGAGTTCAGACTACAAAGCTCTCTCCTTTATAATAAAAATCAGTTCTCTGCCCACCCCTATCCAAAGTTAACATTGTAACATTTAGGAACTATTATATGGCAAACTTCCTACTACTAAGTGATAACCTGACAAAATTTCAAGCCCCCCCCCCCCCAAAGAAAAACACTGAGAACACAGCTGCCTGTGCAGAAAAATTCTGTACAGTATTGTCAATAAATGCATATAGACAGCTTTGCCTACCAGAAATAAACCCAGAGCCAAGTTAAAAAAACACCCTGATAAAATTCAAATATAAAACAGGTTGTAGAACAAAAGAAAAAAAGTCAAGCCAAAATTAGGAAGTACTATGTCCAGCATGATAAAAACACTCTCATCAATCTAAACACAATTCCAATGGACAAATTATGTCTACTAAAGCCAAATGTGAGGTAAAGAAAGCCTCCCAGGCAGAGGACAGCTATAAGGGTTGCTTTAGCTATGGCTAAAACCTCAACAGCAGCACACAGCAATGTGCAGAACTGCTTATAAATGGAGCCACCTACATGGAGATGGAAGATGTGCCAATCTGTTGGCTGACAACTTCAGCTATAGTTTTACCTCCCCTTCTCCCCTGCTACCCCTCGACCAGAAACGCCATCAAACAAAAATCCCAACTATTACTAGGGAGCAGGTTCTAGATGTAATCTCTAAGGCCAAAAACACTACATTAATGGGCCCCAATAATAATAGCCTGGAACATGACCTTCTGGGATTACTGGAGTTTCTGTTTTACTATAGCTTCCAGACAGGCTTTGTGCCATATGAATGGAGAATTGCAACAGTCATTTCTCTGCACAAGGGTGGGCCATCAGTGAACCCCAGGAATTACAGACCCATAAGTCTGACTAGTATGTGCAAAGCCATGGAAAGAATCATCATGGAAATGATTAATAAGGACAAAGAAAACTTTCAAATACTGAATACAACCCATTTTGGTGTTGTCAAGGCCAGATCATGCCTACTCAACCTGGTGGACTTCTTTGAGAAAGTCACCAAGGCAATGGATGAGGACACAATGTTGCCTACTGCATACCATGAATTGGCTAAGGCATTTCATATAATACTCCACTCTGCCATTGCAAACAAACTCATGGATATAGGTATAACCCCCTACTGTATGTTGCATGCAGGATAATCAGTTGTCTGTCATGACTAAAAAGTAAGGATGGTGGAGTCTACCTCCACAGAGAAGCTGGTCACTAGCAGAGTTCCTCAGGGCAGAGTGCTGCATCCACTCCTTTTTGCATCTACTACTTGGAAGTCACGGAAAATGTCAGAGGATCTCTGGCTGACCAAGTTTGCAGATGATTGCAAACTAGGAGCAGTAAAAGAATCCTTTCAGGACAACAACATCCTAGAGGAAGGACTAACACAGACAAATGACTAGTGCCAAAGCCATGGCTTAAAACTCAATCTCAGGAAATGTAAAATAATACCCTTTGGGATTTCAGCCACCCTAAGAAATTGCTTCATTGATTAAACAACCCAATGACTACAAGTAGTCAGGGATTTGGCTACATATGTAGATAGTAACCTGGCTTCTGACTGACATGCATCTAAGGTAGTGAGGAAATAATTTTATTTTACTCAACTTATAAGCAAGGGCATGGCATCTAAGGTTAAGGAAGTCAATGTTCAACTGCATTTGGCCCTTATCAGGCCCATGATTGAATACAATGACCCATGTGGTATGTACCTGACCAGGCACTTGCAACAACTGGAATGTCTACAAAGGTTTCTCACAAAAAGAATTCAGGGCCTAAACAGCATGTCCTATGCAGACGGACTCAAAATTCTATTTCTATCCTCTTGTTTCCTACAGACTGTTGAGATGCAGTCTATGCCTGGCATACCAGTTTTCCTTGGATCCCAACCTGAATGGATCTTTTTCAAATCCTCAAAATAAATAACATCAGAATTGTTCAATCTAGGGATTTAAACTTCAGATGCAACATAAATAGGACTCGTTGGGGAGACGGGTATGTGTCTCAGAGAATTCCCCTTCTCTGGATCAAGCTTCCCAGCTCTGTGAAGCAGAGTTCTTTTTAATCATATTGAAGAGCCACCTAGAACAATGGATGGGAAATCAGAAATGCACACCAAGTTTAGAACCTGTGTCTTTAATGGACCCAGGCAGCCTGGAAATCTTGAGCTAGCTTTATATATATATATATATATATATATATATATATATATATATATATATATATATACACACACACACACACACACACACACACACACACAAACTGCAAATAAATTAAATAAATACATATACCCTGTAAAATAACCTCTAAGGCACATAACCTTGAGGGATACGAGTGGGTTGCTTCAATAAGCTTATAAAGGCCCCAGTAGTCATTAGTATAGTCTACACCTATGAACTATTATATATCTTTTTTTCTTTTTAAAAGTGTTCGTGTTAAAAGCTTAGGATAAACTTACAGAAAATAGTGAATGGAGATGGTTTATTTTGGAGACAACAGAAGCAAAAGGGAAATACAAAATGATATGAATTGCAGGATGAGTGTGTGAAACAGAGTTATTTGGAATTGAGTGAGTGTAGCATGTGGGGAAAATTTGAGACAATACTTGTGCTGTCAATATAGGTTACAGGACTGTAACTAGAAAACAGCAAAGGGGGCAGCTGCTTCTGGTGCATGCTGTTAGGTAGCACAAGTGCATTCTTGAGGTGCATACTCTTAGATAGCACAAGTGCATTCTTGAGGTGCATGCTGTTAGGTAGCATGAGTGCACTCATCAGGAGCATGCTGTTAGGTAGCCTGAGTGCATGCTTCAGGGGCATGCTGTTAGGTAGCCTGAGTGCATGCTTCAGGGGCATGCTGTTAGGTAGCCTGAGTGCATGCTTCAGGTGCATGCTGTTAGGTAGCCTGAGTGCATGCTGTTAGGTAGCCTGAGTGCATGCTTCAGGTGCATGCTGTTAGGTAGCCTGAGTGCATGCTTCAGGTGCATGCTGTTAGGTAGCCTGAGTGCATGCTTCAGGTGCATGCTGTTAGGTAGCCTGAGTGCATTCTTCAGGTGCATGCTGTTAGGTAGCCTGAGTGCATGCTTCAGGTGCATTATGTTAGGTAGTCTGAGTGCATGCTTCAGGTGCATGCTGTTAGGTAGCCTGAGTGCATGCTTCAGGTGCATGCTATTTGGTAGCATGTGTGCATTCGTCAGGTTCATGCTGTTTGGTAGCATGTATGCATTCTTCAGGTGCATGCTTCAGGTTCATGCTGTTAGGTAGCCTGAGTGCATGCTTCAGGTGCATGCTGTTAGGTAGCCTGAGTGCATGCTTCAGGTGCATGCTGTTAGGTAGCCTGAGTGCATGCTTCAGATGCATGCTGTTAGGTAGCCTGAGTGCATGCTTCAGGTGCATGCTGTTTGGTAGCATGTGTGCATTCGTCAGGTGCATGCTGTTAGGTAGCATGTGTGCATTCTTCAGGTGCATGCTGTTAGGTAGCATGAGTACATTCTTCAGGTGCATGCTGTTAGGTAGCCTGAGTGCATGCTGTTAGGTAGCCTGAGTGCATTTGTCAGGTGCATGCTGTTTGGTAGCATGAGTGCATTTTTCTGGTGCATGCTGTTAGGTAGCATGAGTGCATTCTTCAGGTGCATGCTGTTAGGTAGCCTGAGTGCCTGTTGTTAGGTAGCCTGAGTCCATTTGTCAGATGCATGCTGTTAGGTAGCCCAAGTGCATTTTTCAGGTGCACACTGTTAGATAGCATGAGTGCATTCTTCAGGTGCATGTTGTTTGGTAGCATGAGTGCATTCTTCAGGTGCATGTTGTTTGGTAGTATGAGTGCATTTTTCATGTGCACACTGTTAGAATGAGTGCATTCTTCAGGTGCATGCTGTTATCATGAGTGCATTCGTCAGGCACATGCTGTTATCATGAGTGCATTCATCAGGTACATGCTGTTTGGTTGCATGAGTGCATTCTTCAGGTGCATGCTGTTAGGTAGCCTGAGTGCATTCTTCAGGTGCATGCTGTTTGGTAGCATGAGTGCATTCTTCAGGAGCATGCTGTTATCATGAGTGCATTCTTCAGGTGCATGCTGTTAGGTAGCCTGAGTGCACTCATCAGGAGCATGCTGTTAGGTAGCCTGAGTGCATGCTTCAGGGGCATGTTGTTAGGTAGCCTGAGTGCATGCTTCAAGTGCATGCTGTTAGGTAGCCTGAGTGCATGCTTCAGGTGCATGCTGTTAGGTAGCCTGAGTGCATGCTTCAGGTGCATGCTGTTAGGTAGCCTGAGTGCATGCTTCAGGTGCATGCTGTTAGGTAGCCTCAGTGCATGCTTCAGGTGCATGCTGTTAGGTAGCCTGAGTGCATGCTTCAGGTGCATGCTGTTTGGTAGCATGTGTGATTTCGTCAGGTGCATGCTGTTTGGTAGCATGTATGCATTTTTCAGGTGCATATTGTTAGGTAGCCTGAGTGCATGCTTCACATTCATGCTGTTAGGTAGCCTGAGTGCATGCTTCAGGTGCATGCTGTTAGGTAGCCTGAGTGCATGCTTCAGGTGCATGCTGTTAGGTAGCCTGAGTGCATGCTTCAGGTGCATGCTGTTAGGTAGCCTGAGTGCATGCTTCAGGTGCATGCTGTTTGGTAGCATGTGTGCATTCATCAGGTGCATGCTGTTTGGTAGCATGTGTGCATTCTTCAGGTGCATGCTGTTAGGTAGCATGAGTACATTCTTCAGGTGCATGCTGTTAGGTAGCCTGAGTGCATGCTGTTAGGTAGCCTGAGTGCATTCGTCAGGTGCATGCTGTTTGGTAGCATGAGTGCATTTTTCTGGTGCATGCTGTTAGGTAGCATGAGTGCATTCTTCAGGTGCATGCTGTTAGGTAGCCTGAGTGCCTGCTGTTAGGTAGCCTGAGTCCATTTGTCAGATGCATGCTGTTAGGTAGCCCGAGTGCATTCTTCAGGTGTACACTGTTAGATAGCATGAGTGCATTCTTCAGGTGCATGTTGTTTGGTAGCATGAGTGCATTCTTCAGGTGCATGTTGTTTGGTAGTATGAGTGCATTCTTCATGTGCACACTGTTAGAATGAGTGCATTCTTCAGGTGCATGCTGTTATCATGAGTGCATTCATCAGGCACATGCTGTTTGGTAGCATGAGTGCATTCTTCAGGTGCATGCTGTTAGGTAGCCTGAGTGCATTCATCAGGTGCATGCTGTTATCATGAGTGCATTCTTCAGGTGCATGCTGTTTGGTTGCATGAGTGCATTCTTCAGGTGCATGCTGTTATCATGAGTGCATTCTTCAGGTGCATGCTGTTAGGTAGCCTGAGTGCATTTGTCAGGTGCATGCTGTTTGGAAGCATGAGTGCATTCTTCTGGTGCATGCTGTTTGGTAGCATGACTGCATTCTTCAGGTGCATGCTGTTTGGTAGCACAAGTGCATTCTTGAGTTGCATGCTGTTTGGTAGCATGAGTGCATTCTTCAGGTGCATGCCATTAGGTAGCCTGAATGCATTCTTCAGGTGCATGGTGTTATCATGAGTGCATTCTTTAGGTACATGCTGTTATCATGAGTGCATTCTTCAGGTGCATGCTGTTATGAGTGCATTCTTCAGGTGCATGCTGTTTGGTAGCATGAGTGCATTCTTGAGTTGCATGCTGTTTGGTGGCATGAGTGCATTCTTCAGGTGCATGCTGTTTGGTAGCATGAGTGCATTCTTCAGGTGCATGCTGTTATGAGTGCATTCTTAAGGTGCATGCTGTTTGGTAGCATGAGTGCATTCTTGAGTTGCATGCTGTTTGGTAGCATGAGTGCATTCTTCAGGTGCATGCTGTTTGGTAGCATGAGTACATTCTTCAGGTGCATGCTGTTAGGTAGCCTGAGTGCCTATTGTTAGGTAGACCGAGTCCATTTGTCAGATGCATGCTGTTAGGTAGCCCGAGTGCATTCTTCAGGTGCACACTGTTAGATAGCATGAGTGCATTCTTCAGGTGCATGTTGTTTGGTAGCATGAGTGCATTCTTCAGTTGCATGTTGTTTGGTAGTATGAGTGCATTCTTCATGTGCACACTGTTAGAATGAATGCATTCTTCAGGTGCATGCTGTTATCATGAGTGCATTCATCAGGTGCATGCTGTTTGGTAGCATGAGTGCATTCTTCAGGTGCATGCTGTTAGGTAGCCTGAGTGCATTCATCAGTTGCATGCTGTTATGAGTGCATTCTTCAGGTGCATGCTGTTTGGTAGCATGAGTGCATTCTTCAGGTGCATGCTGTTATCATGAGCGCATTCTTCAGGTGCATGCTGTTAGGTAGCCTGAGTGCATTTGTCAGGTGCATGCTGTTTGGAAGCATGAGTGCATTCTTCAGGTGCATGCTGTTAGGTAGCCTGAGTGCATTCTTCAGGTGCATGGTGTTATCATGAGTGCATTCTTCAGGTGCATGCTGTTTGGTAGCATGAGTGCATTCTTGAGTTGCATGCTGTTTGGTAGCATGAGTGCATTCTTCAGGTGCATGCCGTTAGGTAGCCTGAGTGCATTCTTCAGGTGCATGGTGTTATCATGAGTGCATTCTTCAGGTGCATGGTGTTATCATGAGTGCATTCTTCAGGTGCATGCTGTTATCATGAGTGCATTCTTCAGGTACATGCTGTTATGAGTGCATTCTTCAGGTGCATGCTGTTTGGTAGCATGAGTGCATTCTTGAGTTGCATGCTGTTTGGTAGCATGAGTGCATTCTTCAGGTGCATGCTGTTTGGTAGCATGAGTGCATTCTTCAGGTGCATGCTGTTATCATGAGTGCATGCTTCAGGTGCATGCTGTTATCATGAGTGCATTCTTCAGGTGCATACTGTTATGTGCATTCTTCAGGTGCATGCTGTTTGGTAGCATGAGTGCATTCTTGAGTTGCATGCTGTTAGATAGAGTTAATGTAGTGATGTGGCTCATTTTCTAAGCTGCATAATAATCCTGTGAGGATGGTGGAGCAAAGAAGGATACTGATATTCAAAATCCCTCAGAGGTGGGGGGACCATTGAAATGCATATCCTGGGGATGGACATTTTGTTTCTGGTAGTAACAATCATTACTAAGTACACAAGAATATGCATTTACACAGGTGGGGCATTGTGAGTCCCCAGGCTGATGTGAGTAACATATTTGCCACACAAAATGATCTCATTGTGGGCATGCTGGCGAGAGCACAGATTCCACAGTCTGCAGATATGAGGTCTCCCCATTATTAGGGAAGAATAATCTCAGTTCCATTATGGGGATGCTTAATGGCTGGCATATAAAAAAATAACTATAGTTCACAACAGATAGTGCAGGTGTGAGACTTTGTTGCACCAAATACCATAAGAAGGGAAAGGCATGAAGCACAGTCTGCAAAAATTGCAATGTATGTCACCACCATACCTTATATTATTAGGTTAAGTAGTAACTACAAGGCCATCAGTCTGCAGACTAGTCTAATATCCTTGCAACATTGTCTATAAACAAAACTGTGCTTCATAAGTATAAACGTGTTTACAGATTTAGTGTGACTATGCAGCAAAGCAAGGCACAAATATGTTGATGAACATGTAAATAAGTAAACTAAGCATAAGATGCTACAGTTTGAGATAAAAGTCTGGGAAAGGAGTATATATGGCTCTTAAAAATAACGTTAGTGGGATTGTTAGAAAAACAACTAGTTACAAGTTGAAGAAAATGGGCAGTGACTCTCTACAAATTAATGCTAACTCTGAAAACAGTACAAATTGCTTTAGCAGTTCCAAGTTTGGTTAACTCATTAACAGCTAGTAATTATGGAATGTCACAATTTCAGCAGCCAACACAAATTCTGAGATTCCTGACCATTTTCTGAAAAATCAAGTTAAAGATCATAAGTCAAACAAGTATGCATGTTTTGTGAATAGTGAATGTTATTAAAACGATGCAAACATCAATGAGTTCAGCAAAAAGTATTCCTTTCAATGATAGAAATCTGTGCATTTACAGTGTTTGCTTAAATATTGTAATGCAGAAAAATTCTAAATATTTTTCTCTAAATTTTCACAAATATTTTCGTATATATTGATAGCTGTACAACCTGTACATTTAGTGTCTACAGCATTGTTCAAGAGACTTGAGCTTTTACCTCACAACAATAAATTCCTTTGAGTGCTTGCCTATTGAAATATTCACACAAATATAAAAACATTTGCCTATTTACATAATATTATAAATAACTGTCAATATTTCTTAAGCTCTACAAGTTAGTGTAAGTATCCATGATGATTTTCTTCAGCATCATCCAAGGTTTAATGTGATATCCTACAGTCTGTAAGGCAGCTAGTCTTGCAAAAAGTCAGTTTGATTATAGGCTGTCATTAACTCAAAAAAAGTGTCTGTTAAATTGTTTTTACTGCTTGCTTTTCTTCTTCCCGTGGTAGAGTGGCATTCCGAAAGACATGCGTGAATGGGCGTGCCTTCATTGAAGGTTGGGCGCTGAGCTGGCAACTCGGCACCGTAAAAATCTACTGCCAGTCATTAGCGGACTGGAGTCCTGCTGTGACGACCCCTAACAGGGAAAAGCCAAAAAGACAAACAACATTGCTTGCTTTTCTTCTTGCAATTGCAAGTTAAACTGGCACATAATATCACTTGGCTATAACAAGCATTCATCTCTTTTACAGAATGATTGCTGATGTATTATGAAAAGAAAGAAGAAACAGTTCATGTTGATATGACCAAGGATAGCTTTCCTAACTGCTTTAGTATGTACTGTCTGCATGAGGAGAATTTGAAAGTTCTAGCAAGTTAGCTAGGCATGATTACATGTGCCTGAATACTTCTGAAAAAAATACGTTAACATTAGATAATTGTTACTGACGATGTTGAGAAATTGTACTAAAATCATTACAAAATATACTTTCTGTTGCAAAGAATGTATAAATATAAAAGTAGTATTGATCAGATTGTAGACTACATTTTAACAATTGATCAAATTCATTATTGAAGAGTAAAACATACCCTCCAAATCTGCACCACAACTTTCCATAGGATGCAGACTTTTTATTAGAATGGTAACACTAACATTACATTTGAAGTATCGGCAGAAATAATGCAAATAATTATTTTTTATTCTAAATGCTAAGCCAATAGAACCTTAATATATTAGTTTATTCCATTAAAATTATTTGAAATGGATTTTATAGATTAAATTGAGTTCCTATTTTTTACACTAAGATACAATGCTGATAGTAGGCTTGAATAAAAAGCTCCATTAGCCTGTTCGAATACCATGTTTTCTTTGTCTACAGTAAGTATCCAATGTTACCACAAAGCTAGAAAGGTCATAACTGAACCTTAAGCAATGACATGATGAATTCCATGTGTTGTCTAAGCTCTCCAAGAACCAATATGTAGAGTTGCTATGGTTACTCACAGTTCATAACGATTTGAACTAAGAGCTGTTTCCGCTTCTTAGTCACAGGCATTGTCGTAAGCAGCGGTCTTTAGCAGGTTTATAAATAAGGACCAAATTCTTTCTGATGAGTCTATAAAAAAACTATAAATGTATTCCAGTTCCACCCTATTTCATAAGATCTATTTTCCATATGCTCAATCAATCCAATAGCCCAGTGTTGTACCTTTTGTAATCTTTTCAAACTAAATTTCGTATAGGGAAGTCATAGACTCTGACCAAACGCTATTGTTAGTATTATTCCAGCGTATATATTGTTTTCATTGCCATTGTGATCATAGTTCTAATACATTTTTTATGCATTCACTCAAGTGATTGCAGTCCTTGGCCAGTTGGTCACCGTCATAATTAATATCTTAAGATGAATTCACCCAAGCTCTTCAGCCCTTAAAAAAATACATACACTGGGAATATATACACACATACATATGCATACATACATACACACACACAGACATTCACTGAATAAATAAGTACCCAAAATATCACCCTGAGGTGTTCTTTGCCTATATCCTGAAATGTGAGATTTGTCTGATAATGCCCTTCTAACCAACGTGCCATTCCATACCAGTTTCAGTTTTGTAAGTTCCAAGAAAATAAATTAATATAAAGTCAAATAAAGTAGCTGACAGATCATTTATAATGAGATTTCATTCTTGCAATCTTATCAGATGAAGTAAACGGGGGATCTGTGTGAAGCTATCATAAAGATTAGTGCTAGAAAAAATTCAAAGGAGTGATAAACTGGACTGAAACACCATTAAAAACAATTCTAAAGAAATCTTATCACAAGTAATAAATACTAACCAGTTGCTAAAAACAAATAAATAATACTCTTCCAATTCTCCCAGACTTAATGTGTACATTCTTGTCAATCTGTCAATGACAAAAAATAAGATTACAGAAAAATACCGCAGTTAACTTATAGCTACAGTGCAACTTCTATAGCACATTATAAAATGCTCCCTAATGCTGCTTAAGTTATAAAACCATGGCTTTTCATTAACTGAGAAGTCATTTATATAATCAAAAAATCTATAATTGTGTCAGGTATTTGAAAAACTACATTAGAAACCCTGAATGTAGCGGTATAAAAATAATTGTAAAAAGAATACGTAAAATGTTTACATAAAAAAAGAAACAACATACATCACTGTGTTCTTCACCATTGTAAGAGAAGGTATATTTAAAAGTTGCAGGGTTTACTTTCCTGAGGTGCTCAAGTTTCCCAGTTATAAATTGCTGAAGATCGAAATGCTAATAATTATTTTCCAAAGGACATTACCATTGGACCGTGGTAGCAATGATTCTTTTGTTTTGGGAAACTTCTCCCTTCTTTATGCAACCAATGAGTTGGTATATGTAAGTTTGGGGGATGTGGCTAGCTTGCACCCACATGGGAGTTCAGAGGACCGTGTACCTCCAAAAACTTCTTAAAGTTTGAATTTCTTTTTTTGTGGCATTTTAGACATTTGTGCTTGGTGATGAGTTTTGTTTGTTTTTTTGTGTTTTGACTTGATATAGTGAAGCCATTGGATAATTCAGAATATGTAGCCTACCTTCTATACAACCTTATTTGTTATAGCAGTATTTCATGACTGTAGAGTTAAAACAATTGTATGTAACTGCTATGACAACTGTAATGTCTCAAGGACAAGTCCAAAATTGCTTGCAGACTGACTATATCTGCATTTACTAGTGTGGAAGTCTAACAGATAACCTTGCTACACAATTTAATGGGCACTTTCAGTAGTGTTGTAAACAATAAGCAGTTGTTACCTTAACATGAACCTATGACATGGCCTAAGAAGTTAAAATTTTATGCAAATAGTGTCCCTTTAGTTTATCCGAAGACAAAAGAACTGTAGTTCTAAGTCATCCATCACTCATGATCCAAACCAGACACAAGTCTAAAAAGCCCAGTGCTCCTGGTTTATCTACTGAAAAAAGAATTACCAGTTTAAATTCTCTCTCTCTCTCCCCCTCCATCGACCCCTCCCTTTCCCTCAGTGTGTTACAAAACTTTTATTTTATTGGAGGCTTGCCCATCCTCTTCCACTTAAGTAAGTTTTTTTAACTCAGCTTACTGGCCAGGTTCTCATATTACTTTTCATACTAGATCCACTATACTGCACCAAGTGTGTGTTTGTATATACATGTGTGTGTGTGTGCATACATATACTCACACACACACACACACACACACACACACACACACACACACATATATACATAAACACACACACCTATATATATAGGGATAAGGAGAGAGAGACATGCATACACACACAGGACAGCCTTGGGTAAACTGGTGGCCTAGATGAAAAGGTTCTGTGGTGCCCCCTCTACAACTGCCCAACTCATTTTGGCCTACTCACACTTCTTTTTCCTGAAGTTATTCATTATTTCATTCAACATAGTATGTCAATCCTCTGATACCTTCACTAAGCCATGGAGTTTTCTAGATGCTCTGAGGTGCATTTTCATTTTTTAAACAACCTTTTTCATCCATTGATTGAACAAAAACAATGATCAAAGAAAAAAAACTAGTTTTACTGTTCAACTATGTGTTTTTACTATATCCTTTCAGCACTTTCAAGCTAAGACTACACTGTAATAATTGCAGTGGAAGTAACTATTAAGCCATGAGGTTTCTAGATGCTCTGAGATGCATTTCAGAGTTTTGTAAACAATCGTTGCCCAATGACTGCCTGAACAAAAGCTGTGATCAAAGAAAGAAATTTGGTCTTACTCTTTTAACTTTACCTTCCCTTCAGTGAATCTTAATGGCCAATACTACACTGATAACTGCAATGGAAATAACTGTATTAAGCTGGGGATTTGGGGGAAGCCATGACCTCAGAGATAGAACTCTGAGATGGTTTTTAAGAGATTTTTAAGCAATCATTTCATCCAATGATTTCCTAGATGAAAGCCATGAAAAAAAACTCAGTCTTCCTCTTCAGCTTTACTTTTTCTTGCATCCTTTCAACATACCATAACTGACCAAGACCACCCTGTATTAATTAAATTAAGCTGATAGTCTGGGGACTGCTAGGCACTCAGAAGCCATGGTGTTACAGATTTTCTGAGGTGCATTTTAGAACCCCCCCCCAACTTTTGGATCTAATAATGGCCTGAAGAAAAATGAAATGTATGGAAAAGAAATTCATCAATTGTTTGCATTACTACACACCACTGTAGTTCATGCAGGTATGGGTGGTGTTGGCATGATTGACATCCTGACAGGCTGCAAGTTGTATGTGTTTGCTAGTAGAATGATTTGTCAATCTACCTTTTTTTTAGATTAAGGTATCCTGAAGTAAGTAATCAATGAGTCGACTACCCACATCAACCATGGTGGCTGCCCACCCCCCTGTACCCCATGCTGTACATACTTTTAAATGACTTGCAGTCTTACTATGGGGAGCTGTGGGGCAGACGCTCCCTGATGTACATTGTGCTGTCTCTCTTCTTTTTAACCTGTCATCTCCTAAAAGCACAAAAATGATATTATTATTATTATTAAAATAATAATTCTCTGAAAACACAACCTTAAACATCTTAACCACTCATGTCCTCTCCTCTAATCCCCCCCCCCCCCAACTAGGCTTCACTGCACAGACCATGCTTTCACAGTCCTTGGTCCCATAACTGTGGGAACCTCAGCATTCTTTTCTTAAAGATCATTCCTCCTACCCCATTTTCCATTCAGAAATACAAGCACATTTCAACACTCTAGGAAAAGGTAACTGTTATCTCTTTGATCATATAACCTAACCTCTTTGTTCCCTTCTTCTCTCTGCATACCTTGTTCTGACTCTGTTTCTGATTGTGACTCTTTCAGCATGTCATTTCTGATGCCACTCTATATATAATGCATGTATATATTGTGTTTTTCAGCTACTCTGTATGTAATGTCATTTATTTAATACCTTCATACCCTCAAGCCAACTATGATATTCACTTTGCATATTATATATGTATATATCGTGTTTTGTTATTCTGTCTGTATATAATGTCATGCATCTTTTGTGTTTTCCCCAGGATGGGACTGATGTGGATCTAGTAGGGTCAGTGCTCTATCCCAGTTAACAAATTCAAAATAAAATAAAGAAAGTAAAATGCCCTTTAAGTAGACAGCAGTGCTCCTGAGTCCTTACAGCCTTATTTATTTAACATTTGTTTACCAGGAAAGTCCGACTTGGAATGAAGCCAATTTTCAGCAGATGCCCAGGGCGAAATACTCCAGACGTATATCTTTGTAACGTGGGAGGAAACAGGAGTACCCAGACAAAAACCCACACGAATGCAAGGAGGACATGCAGACTCTGACAGATGGCACACCAGCCCAGAATTGAGCTAGAGAATCTCTTGATGTGGGGCGACAATGCTACCACTGCACCATCCAATGTTATCTAGATTAATAGATGAGTATGTGTCTTATCTCATACTGCATCATACTGGGGGTGGTGCCTACTATTGTGCATCCTGGTGTGACATAAAGTAAACCATCATCAGAAATCCAGTCCTATTCATTGCAAGAAATAAGCTGTATCAAACTTCTAATGCTCAGAGCTGACCAAACACTAGTTCATAATAAAGTGAGAAGACAAGTGCTTGTGAGGAAACCTAAATCATTTCTCGAAATAGTACCTGCCCACAACACCCATCACTTCAAAATAGGTAGTCACTTTATGTGAATCCCTCTCTGGTATTACAATGGGATTAAAATTAAGACACAGATGCCCACAGTCATATTTCAAATTTCTGTTGTCATATATATATATATATATATATATATATATATATATATATATATATATATATATATATATATATATAAATATGTGTATGTATCTATATATATATATATATATATGTGTGTGTATATATATATATGGTTCTACCTGACTTAGTCGACAGCGCAGAAGATCGACAACGGAATCCGGAGCTCCAGAAGATCGCGGGTTGCAGAACATAGAAGACCGACACGACGGATGACAACACCAACGCCGAGGATGCGACATGGGAAGGCTGTGTGAGTATGTAGTGACGGACGGCAGGTAAGTGTGGAGATTGGTCTGTGGGGATAGGGGTGGGTTAAGTGAGTTAGGGTTAGGGAAGCGATAGGGGTGGGTTAAGTGAGTTAGGGTTAGGGAAGCGATAGGGGTGGGTTAAGGGAGTTAGGGTTAAGTGAGTTAGGGTTAGGGAGCGGGTAGGTAAGTGTGACGGACCTTAGGGTTAGGGTAAGGTTTAGTGTGGGCTTGTAAGGATTTTGGTGTGCTTGTGTTGTGTGTGTGGTTTGTGGAATGTCAGGTATATATATATATATATATATATGTGTGTATATATATATATATACACACACACACACACACTTCCTCACCCCCTCCCCCTCAAAAAGACAGCCACCCTCTGTTATACCCTTCTGATGTCAAACTAACCTGACAAAAACAATAGAACATAACATATTTGATGTCAGACATATGAACAACAGTTTATTTCCTCTTTGCCAAAAGATGGTCACCTGTATAGGTAGCAGACATTTGAAAGGAAAGTGAAAAGAAAAAAAACATGATGATTACAGTAATCTTTACATTTGTTACTTTTAGTGACAGTACAGTGCTTCTATTCAAGTTATAGTAGCCCTCCATGAACCTTCCACTGTCCCCAGTCTTGCACAGGATGCTAAGAACTTTGACTTTTGGGAGGAATGTTAAAGAAATTATGACATCTTCCCAAGCCCCCACACAAGTGCAGTGACATTCTGTGTACACCCATGAGCAGGGCTGGTTTTACATTAGGTAGTGGTCAGGGCAGAGGTGAGTATTAAACCCATGTATGTGCAAAACGCACTTATACAGCATTGATGTTTGGGACCACCAGTCCACAGACGTTCTGAAGGCCTGGGTATTCTGTCATGCATTTATCCCCTTTTTTGAGAGATGACTGAACAAGTAACAACAGGGTTAGTTACTTTTATCCATGCAACCCCCACCAAACAGTTATAGCCACATCTATGTGCAATTCAGATGTATGACTGTGGTAACAGGATGACTGTAATGTATTTCACTTTTGTTCCAAACAAAGATTTGCCACACATTACAATATTGCATATTGCTTCATGTAATCACATTAGCCCTGCAAAGCCAAAATAATAAGCAAACAACAACAGGCAGCTTGTCATTTTCTTTCAAAGCAATTATACCTGCTCTATGCTTGTATATGAAGTGCCCAGGTAACTAGTCCATCTTACACATCACAAATGCACACCAGTCCTGCAAAGCCAGACAGTCAGTATTTTTATTTGTATATTTATTTATCTGTATTGGTTTTCTGGGGTAAATCACTGTTCTTCATGGACCTTTTTCAGACTGGGCCCGAGATCAGTTTCTGGGTAAGTGACTTCCTCAGCGTCACACAGGCAACAGAGGCTGTGGGAATCAAGTCTTGCACCTCTGGACCACAAGAAACAGCTCCATAATCCTCTAAGCTAACTGCCAGACTTTTAAACTGAGCAAATGACAAGAGGGTAAGTTACTTTCATTCAGCCAAACTTGACCATTACCAAGTAGTTACAGCCATGACATCTCATGGCTGTGTAATATTATTTCACCTCCATAGCCCACACGCACAAGTTACCACACGTTAAAGTATTTCAATACAAGTTGTGCCACAGAAATATTGCCCAAAATATCCAGCTCATCATCGACAGCATCCCTGGAAAAAATAACAGCACTTGTTTCACCTCAACTGTCCACACAAATCACAAAGCCAGAAATACCATCAAAAATACCTGGTTCATTACTGCTAGCAATAATGTAAAAATAGTAATAATACATGAAGTCAAGTGTAGCACCATCCCTGGAAGTTTTTTATTTGTGGTACTTTATTTTTTTAGAGCAAAGAAACATCCAATAAACAGGGAAAGAGCCCCCCACAAGAATGGCAAACATGTCACCCTATGCATAAGGCCAGCCCTGTACATTAATCAATGTACATACAGACAGGATTAGAACCATAGTCAATTTGTTAGGTGTTGAGGACATGTATGTCAAGAAACTTACTTTGAGAGGTGAAGCTTGACATCTGTGTGAGAACACAGCAACAGTTTTGAATGGTAAAACTGATTTATAGGTCTCTGAAGTACAAAGAGCGTAAGCTACTCCAATATTCTACTAGTTACAGGGAAGAAAGTATCGGAGCATGAAATGTTTTTTCTGCTTATATGCACATATATGTAAGAGCATGAAGTATTGTTTTTAACTTTTATATGCATTTAAAACAATAAACCAGCCCACTGGTGTGATAAAAAACAAAGTTTTATTCCCTTGTGCCATTTCTCAAACATATAACTCAAACATATAACTTTATGACAGGAGAACTGATTATAATCCTTTATATTAATATAAGGATAGTAAACTCTCAGTTAACCAGCACTCTCAAGGAACCATCAAAGAAAATATTGAAGAAATACAATTTTCATGTGTTGCACTTTGTTTTCCCCCTGCAGAAACATACCTTACATTTTTAGAGTTTGAGTTTTGAAAAGAAAGATAGGAATACATTCCCTCTCTCCCCAACCTGAGAACAAGTCAAACCAAACCAATAGTATAGGGTACAGTATTAGTCAGGCCTAGTTTTAATAGTAACTCTCAAGCCACTAGAAACTACAGTTATCTGACATCTACCAATCCCCATGGATGCCGGTTAACTGAGAGAGAGAGTTTACTGTAGAAATATTAGTCCATTAAGGAATCTGTAGTGTAGAAACCACCAGTGGTTGTTGAAAAGACATAACTCTGAAAACATTTATTAAATTTGGTGGGTAACTTGGTCAGAGAAGTCCAAACAAATAAGCTAATAATGCAACTACTGATAATATATTTGTCACACACAAATTTAATTGTGCCCATCCCTCTACTGAATTCTCCAATTATAGGCCAATAGCTATACTCTCACCACTTGCAAAGATTATGGAAAAATGTATTCATAGACAACTCATGCACCACCTAATCCAAAATCGCCTTATGGCAGACACTCAGCATGGCTTCCATCCTCATCACAGCACTACTTCAGCCCTCCTTGCCTTTACTAACACCATAAACCATAATCGCAACAATAATTATATATCCTCAGCCCTCTTTTTGGATCTTTCCAAGGCATTCGATATGGTTGATCACCAACTTTTAATCCACACCCTGCAAACATTCTGTCTAGATACTGGAGCCCTCCAATGGTTTCAATCCTACCTGAATGGTCAACAGCAGGCTGTCCTCTGGCAGAACAAACTCTCTAACCTTCTACCTAACACCCTCGGAGTACCACAAGGCTCTATACTAGGGCCCTTGCTGTTCTCCATCTTCATTAACGACCTTTATACTGTCATCCCAAAAGTCAGCTGTATTCAATATGCTGATGACTCTACTCTGATTTGCTCAGCCACATCTCCAGTAGAGTTATGGTCAGCTACCCAGACCACATTTAATACAATAGAAAACTGGCTTTCTGAGCATCGTCTGATAACTAAAATGCTGTTATTTTCACCAACACGTAGGTCTACCGCTTTCACCTTTACCATAAAATCAAATGATGGCACAATAATCTCCCCTGACCCATCTACAAAACTATTAGGTGTCATCATAGACAATAATCTCAAATTTGACCTACATGTTAACCAAACTATCAAAACCATCAATAAAAAACTAGGGTCACTTTACAGAATAAAAGCCTTCCTAACCCCTCCAGCTAAAATTGCCATAGCTCGCTCTCACCTTCTTTCAACCCTTCTGTATGCATCCCCTCTACTCTCGAATTTGAACAAGACTGTCCTTAACAAACTCTCAATTTGCTACAACCACATTGCCAGGTTTGCCACTGGGCTGCCTTTTAGGACACATCATTGCATCAATCTAAATCAGCTTGGTTGGCTTGAACTACCTAGCCTAATCCAGTATAACCAACTGATTATGGCCTATAAAATCCTCTATAATCCGGACAATACTCCTGCACTTAAAAATATTATCACCCCCTATAACAATCCTAGACTGCTTCGATCCTCTAACAAACTACTAATTCAGACTAGCAAAATTAATAACACAGCCAGTGATTCTCTCTTTGCAAACTCTGTAAGTAGATCCTGGAACTCTCTTCCAGCTGATATTACCTTACTTTGCACCTTAGGTCAATTTAAAACTAGATTCAAACAACATTTGTCACTTAACTGGCTATGTCAATGTATCAAGCCTGGCTAACTCGAATGTGTAAAAATCTGTTAACCAGTTTACTGTGTAATTTAATTTAATCCTGACTTGTGCTCAGGACTAACTGTAACCTGTGGAACTCGTTTAACTTGCTTACTTATGTAATCTCTGTAAATAGTCTGTTTGTAATATGTAATGCTGGTATTATGTAATGCTGTATCTGCTTACCCTTGGAGCTTTTCTCCCCGGGCCTCGGCTGAAAATGGACATGCATCCAGTCGGACTATCCCGGTCAACAAATGTAAAATAAAAAATAAATAAAATGGTATCTAATAAGGACAGTGCTGCATGTATGACTTGTACACTCATTTGCCATTTACAGTACTGGTGCATGTGTATGGGGGGGGGTGCATGTGTGTATACACATACTAACGTGTGTGTGTGTGTGTGTGAATGAGCTCTACAGTGCATTTATAGTTATAGGTATAAACAAATCATACATGTGATGCTTTCCAGTTACATATACAGACAGAGTCCAGTTATACATTCAGACAATGGCATTGCAGAGTTAGTGTATCCAGCCATAGCACTAGTGACCCAGGCATGTCTAGCAGTCTGGGTATCAGAGGGTAGTCCCTGGAAAGATGGTTGAGGAATCTTTCATTCCCCACACCTTGGTTTTGGGAAAAATGTTGAGGGATCTCTCATTTTTCAATCAAAGGAAGTAAGGATGTCGGATTTCTCACTTCCTCAAAAATTCTTGGAAGAAGGAGGGACTAAGCTGTGCAAACTTTACACAAAAGCAGACTTGTAGCAGTTGAAATTATTCTCTGGACTACCTCCTGATCACACTTTAGGGAAGGGGTTAGGACTGGAGCTAATGATTAACCTAAAAACTCCTTGCCCCTGCGTTATGACTCGTACTGGAACCAGACAACTGCCTAAGCCCTTGCCCCATATAATGAAACAAGCATAGAACTGTCACACTGTAAGGACCACCTCCCCTGAAATCACTGCTGGAGAATGAACAGCTGAAAAATAAGTACAAGTGTATGTTAGCTAGCCAGTATGACAGCTACATTGGACATGAAGGATGTTATTAGTTTAGGTGCCTGGGGTCCTCCAGATCCAAAATATCTCCTCAGGACTACAGTTATCACATCAAAGTTGTCTGCCTATAGTACACAAGTCCTTAAAAGCCATACTCACAACATTACAGTTTACTGTTTGTGGTCAATTATTACAAAACATAAAACAAAGAAGTTTTTTTTTTTTTTGTGGGAGGGAGGTGCTCCCCTATTATTTTTACTTGTAAGTCACTAAATATTGGAGAAAAAAACAATTAGTAATATTTCTAAAAATCTTGTCTCACTCTTCTCCAGGAGGCTAAAAACAGTCTGTAACAGAATACATTCTGAGCAGCAACTATTGCTGATTGACAGTACAGCTCAGGCTGCGGTGATGCCAGTAACCTGCTATTGAGAACCTGCATGTAGTACCAGTTCTTGTTGGGCGTAAAACATACAGTATTGTAGTCATTAAAAATCCTTAATTTGGAAAGAATGTGTGCTGTAAAACATCAGAAATAAGTATATGGCTTCATATTGTCTTTTCTAAGATGTAACAACATCACAGCTGTGCTTGCATTTACAATGCCCCACCCCTTGCTGTACTATCAGTCTTGGTAATGGAGCTAAGCATCATACCATGCATAACCTTATCAAAATTCATACAACAGGAACGTGCAGTCTTTCTCAACTGCACTGTGTAGATTAGAACATCATTTGTTGTTATTGTGCAGAACAGCATGAGTCATGTGAGCTTCTTGTTAAATCCATGTGGCATTGTCTGAACTTTTTCACAGAAATGGGATTTTCACTGTTTTTATCCTCACATGAGCTTATGAATGTAAATGAAGTGGTATGATATAGCTGTTTGTTATTATTGCATGTTAATTCCTCTTATGCTAGTTTTATAGTGTCATTATTGGCATTTTAACGCTTTCACAATGATACAGAAAATGCCTCTCATTAGAACTATGATTCATTATGAAATCATAGTATATCTGAGTAAACACAGATTTTTCTTCATTGTATACTTGCCTCCACTACTTGAGAAAAAATGGTAGTGAAACATCTTTACTGGTACCAGGCAGTGAATATACAATTATTGTCAGACACCTTTTGATGGACTGTGATATTCACATTTTTCCTGGATGAGTATGGCAAAGTAAGCCATTTAAAAGAAAGACAAGCTAAGTGGGAGTGTTAAAATAAACATTCTTCAGTGAATGTTAGGGGCTGCAGTTCATCAGAGCATAGTACCAGAAACTTCAAAGTTATTTTGTAGCTAATATGCTGATATTTCTTTGAAGGAATGCTGAACACATGAAAGATCTCTAAAATCAAAGGGAATTACACTATGCTTTATTCCTCCAAAAGCCTCGCTTGACAATTAAACAGAAGGATGTTCTTTAGGACTCTTAGAACAGGAACTACAGTTTTTTTTTTGTAAAGAGACTGCAAAACAACTCCAGTATGTTCTAAAAAATTAAGTTTTCATATTTTATGATGCAAGTAATAAAGTTTTGAATGTATCCTGATGTGTAATCTGAAATGTGATACAAATTGGTACCACTCTCAGCTATGCAGCCTAGTCTTAACATTCTGCATGCTTTTAAGAGCAGTCCATTTAAAGCACCACACAATGGAATAATTCTTCATAGAAATGCAAAGGAAAATAAAATGTTAAACTTGGATATCAAAGTCGTGTAATAGAAGTTATCAGTTTACAGACAGATGTGTTATGTTTGACTTAAATTATACCAGTGTGTGCTCAGACATTTATACACTTCCCCTTGTTTAATATATGATAAAGAACTAGAAATGTTTACCACATTGGCTGAAGAATACCTAATGACAAGTGTGCCTCACAGTAGGTTAAAACTAAACAGCTATTCTCCTCTTGACATGGGCACGTACCTCAGTGTTACTAACCTTTATCAGCATCTTGTAAGAAGTATTATCCTTAAACGTCAAAATAAGTACCTATCGAAAGGTCAAGTATTCAGTTAACAAAGCTCAAAACTTCAGAGTCATTGCTCTTATCTGCCATTTTACTGCTATTAGAAACTTTTATCATTAACCAGGTATTTCACATTTGCAGAACACAGATTCTTTTAATTGTGGTAAGCTTTTCACAAGCACTGTGCCGTGTAGTATTGGAGTGATTTAACTTGGCTTGTATTGGCACAACTTCAACAACAACATGCATTTAGAATTGTAGACATAGTCTAGCCAAACGTGACCCAAAGGCTTTAATTCAGTAGGCATTCAGAGTGGAGCATTTAACAATAGATACAGACAATATATTGTATTTAATCACTCTATCAAACTTGAATACTATAGACATGCCTTTAATTATCACATTTTTCTGCCTTATTTTTGCAATTTGAACTGCATTCATAGTACCACTTCTTGTAGCTTTTGCTAGCTCTGGTGCTCATAGGTTCATAGGTTGGTACTAGGCTATCAGCCCTAGGGCCTATACAAGCCCAGCCATAACAATTCCCTGGCTATTTCTTCCCACACTCTTTCCTTCCCTGGACTCCTGTCTAGAAGGGTGACTGATGTGATCCCCAGGGTGAATTTGCTTTCTCCCATCCAATCGTCAAGGTTCCTTTTGTAAAGGGCCAAAGAGGCACTCTGCTTGACATGCATGGGCAATCTATTCCAGAGTCTGGGGAGTCTCTGGGTCAGGAACCTATCCCTCCAGCATGTTTTGTTTATTGTGATAACAAGGTTTAGATCACTGAAGCGTGTGGCTCTAAGGGATTGGGATTTCTTTAAGTGTAGCATGTCCAACAGTTCTGGGTTTGACATTGCCTTGTATGTTAAGCAGAGATTGCCTCTGAGTAGATGATATGCGACAGAGTATAGCTGGAGTTTTTTAAGGCGGTCAGCGTAGGGCATCTGCTTTAGGCCTTTGATTCTTTTAGTGAGGTATTTCTGTGGCCTTTCCAGTTGTTGCAGATGTCTTGAGAGGTACATATCAAATGAGGCATTGTATTCTATAATGGGTCTAATGAGGGATGAGTACAGTGAATGAAAAGCCCTTAGTGATGAGGTGTGCCACATACAAGGATTTCCTGACTGTTGTGGCGATGTGGTTATCGAAGGTGAGACCACTGTCCACCTGTGTCCCTAAGTCTCTTATCACACTTTCAGTGTTTAGTGTACTGCCATATATATGGTAATTCATGGGTACATGTTTTTTCCCAAAGGGGATAACTATACATTTCTTGGCATTGAGCTTGAGCCCATGGCTCTGGCACCAAGCATCTGTTTCTGTAAAGCCCTTTTGTAGAGTATCCACATCCTTTGGGGATTCAATAATGGCTCCCAGTTTGCAGTCATCTGCGAACTTTGTTAGCCAGAGTCCCTTAGTGTTGGCCTGTACTTCAGACAAGTAGATGCCAAACAAGAGCGGTCCCAGGACTGAACCCTGAGGTACTCCACTTGTCACTTGTCTGGAGGTGGATTTGGAGTCGGCTACTTTTACAGTGTGGGTTCTATCACTAAGCCAGTTAGCAACCCATTGGGTGATGTAGGGATTAATGCCCAGCTTAGTAAGTTTATCTAAGATTCCAGAGTGGGGGATGGTGTCAAAGGCCTTGGCAAGGTCAAGATAGGCTGCATGAACCACCTTACCCTTGTCCATGGCTCTGGAGACTGATTTGAAGAAGTCAATCAGGTTCAGGAGACAAGATCGGCCCTTCACAAACCCAAACTGATTAAAACAGGCAAATATATTAATTGTGTGCACTCTGCAGTACAAATAAACAATTCTTTTCTGTTCTCATTCGCTTCTAATTCACTGATATTGTACTTTAACATTGTCACTTTTTATGGACTCTTGTGGAAGGCACATAAACTCCCCAAAGCCAGTAAATTTTAAGGAAATGGTATTTCGCTGTAACAGTTTTTATCACTTTTACAGACTCTTGTAAAATGAACATGAGCTCTACAAATCTTACAGATGCTTTGCAATGTGCTTTCCCAAACATAAATCCACAATGCTTTCATTGGATTAGGTTTCTGTCTGTCCGATCATTATTAAGTGCAATGAATTTGCAATACTTTTATTGGATATGGTTTCCGCTTCCTCATTTATTGGCAGGTACCATCTTGCCTGCCATGTGGTTGCCAGTATTTTCACAATTCTTTTTAATATTTTAAGAGATCTAGACTCCATTTTGTTATGTTTCTTACTTTAATTCTACATACTTCTAACTAGTCAGTCATACTTTTAAGCTGAATACTGTACCTGACCTGATCCATTGAGTCTACACACAATTCTGTCTGATTAAATTAAAGATGTAGTTAAGTTTTCAGAATCAGAGCACTGTACTGTATATTTAAGATCAGTGACATAAGCAACAATTCATTCTTATTTTCTTTGATTTTTCTAGTCAAAATTAATTTGTATATTACAAATTCACCACTGGCTCATGGTATCTTTACATATTAGCACAGTAACCATTCTTCTCTCTTGTCCTCTGTAACAGTAAAAGTATTAAATGCTTGATTGCATCCACTGCTATGACATAGAGAGACATTTCATACTGAATATGTCCTGGTTTATCTGTAAGTTATATTGCTGAGAGCTACAGTTTAAAATGCACTGAATTCATAAATTTCAGTTTTTAGTGAGGTTTACATGGAGGTTCAGAGCCACTGGTGGCTGTAGTGACATCATTCTCAAGCCAAAATTGATTGAAGAATTGGTACTAAAATATTCAAGGGATCTACTTGCACACCAAACCAAAAAACAAATTGTGAAAGCAAGATTTGTCACTTTAAAGAATAAACACAATGGAATTTTATGATAAAATGACAAACGTGAAAGCAATTTTTTTTTTGTCTTTTTATCATTTTTAAGAATGTAAAAGCTTCCCGTGGAAGGATATTTTAGAGAATAAATGAACAATGCATTTTCTAGTTTAAACCAATTCAAAGTATGACAAACATTTTTTTACTCTGTCACCGTGTTGTATGGTTTCTCATTCAGTGTAATTTCCTGTGATTCTTTGTTTTATCTGTAGCTTGAATTTTAATTAGACTATCAGACAAAATAAAGAAGGTCACACTCACAGGTCTTGACAAAATGGCATTTTACTAAACAGTGACGGAGAGGTATCACAACAAACACTATTTTCAGTGCAATTATATTCCTTAAAGGAGCATATTCTAATTTCACATATTGCTGTGTGTCACAAGGATAAGTAACACATTACCAAAGCACAGTACCACTATAGTATTTATGCTACCAGTAACAAAGCATTCAAAATAAGCTGATAAGTATATGGCACATTCCCAGCAAGTGATGTACATTCATAAGACCATTAGTAGCATGAGAATTGCAACTGTATACTAAAACCCCAAACGTTCCCTTTTCATAAATTGAAACTTCATTGAGAAAAATCATTAACATGTTCACAAATGGACCTGTCCACTGTAAGCTAATTACATTTTATATGATGCCCAGAAATAAATCCATGCTGGAAGCAATCCTTTTAGTTTGGTTGATCACTGTGGCAGTAAGGTTCTATCTAAAATTTCTTTGTCCCAATCTTGCAGTTTGTTTATCTTATGTGTTTAACCCCTCCAGACCAGGATCATCAGTAACACTCCTGTTATTGGTAATAGTAAGGTATAAATGAGACTCTGCAGCCCTTATTTGACTCTGTCCTCTGTGTGATGGGGAAAGTTACTGAGGCCAAACTGCTGCTATGAGGCATGGGTTCTGGAACAGTCACTATTGTGATCCAATGGATGGCAATGTCCCAAGCCCACCTGTATGCCTAGCACAGCTGCTCTAAGTAGCCACACCCTAACCCCAACCCCTCAAAGACAGGTGAGCAGGAACATTTTGCCCATCGTCATTTTCACTTCACAAATACCATTAGGTGTCAGACCTAATTAGACTCAGGTTGTTTGAATCAGAGTCAGTACAAGAGATCATTTAAAGCATATTCATAAACTTGTGACATCCAGCAGAAGAAAACAGGTACTTGATTCGTATTACCGAGATTTGACGCATTCTTAGTATCCTTCTGATACTAAAATGATATGAAAAAGCTGTACTGAATGGCAGCAGGTCAAGCAGCGATGGCTGTATCTTTTAAAGTTAGTTGGCTTATCTTTATTATTCTTTATTATTTTCTGATCGTATTTGGCTTGTCAAGAGTAGTCCAGGAGCAGTGTAGAATGTTACTGTCAGCATGACTTGGCTACAAGATCTTTTGTATGTTTTCTTCTTTGGGTTCTTCCAAAAGTGAAGAACAGGTTGTTACATGCCGATCTGTTTGAAAACATCTTACCTCATTTAATTGGCACATAAGTAATTGAGCCCAAAGCATTCAAAATCTCAACAGGTCCCAACATAAAACAGTTAGACTCTCAAGGTCATGAAACAAACAAAAACAAGCCTCCCTGCAACAAATCACAAGACACACAAACTCAGGGAAAAGGAAAAAGTAAAAACATAGCACATACCTTTATGCTGTTCTCTGGGTCTTACATTGATAACAGTAACCCTAATTTGAAATTTTTAGTGTTATGTAAATGGACGTGAACAGATGTCCCCTTACATGCCAGATTTTGTAACTCTGAAAACCCATTTGATGGTTATGCAATAAAATGTTTTGAAGGCACATGAGAATATGTTGATAAAGCACGTGTAAGAAAAAAACTGAGCAAAGATGAAGTGGCCTAAAAAAAGTTATCTTTTTTACAGAATATACACTGATCATAGACTGATTTACCTGTTAAACAGAGATGTGGATAGGGTGGGGCAAAGGAGGCAGGTACTCTGGGTGCAAAGTGTTAGAGGGTGTGATTGGCAGATGCCAATCGGCATTTAGTGCACTACCAGCATTTGGAAAGGAATGCTAGTATTGGATTTGCAGTTAGAACTGAAGTGTTTTAGCATTCTGTGTGTGGCATAAACTGTATCAGAGGCTTAGTACAAAAGAAGCAAGCAGTTTGCTACAGTTTAGAAGGGGAGAAGTGTCCCCCCTCTGCTTAATGGCACCGGCTGCCAGAATAGCCAGCTACACCTCTGTTTTTAATTTCTCCCAACTGGAATGTAAATATGATGTGAGAAAACTTACAAAGTGCAAGCTCCTACTGGTTGGACTGTATTATTGTTCTGACTAGTTTTTGCTAGCCAGAACAATAATATTGGATAAGCAATTCACAAAGAAACAATGGGAGAATGTGTATGTCTTCCAAATATGCAACAAAATCTAGATGATTTAAGATTTTTGCTTGGAAATGTTTACATAGATATTTTTATACCCCAAGTAGACTCCAGAGATTTTTTTTCTCAGGTAGACAGCAAATTTTGGAGGTGTGACGGGGAAGAAAGAGGTACTTGGGAACACATTTTCTGGGATTGCGGTGGGTTGGCGGACTTAAAGGATTCCCTGCAGGATGCACTGTCAGGGATGCTGGGTGAGTGGATAGGTGTGATGAGAGAGATGATTTTTCTGAGCTATAATACAGAATCAGAATTGCCTAGACATGGTAAGGCCTTCCTGTGTCTAATTATGGAGGCTGCCAAAAAAAGCTATTACTGGAAAATCAAAATCTAAACAAACTTTTAGAAGGAGTGATTATAGTAACAGAGATAAAACTGGAATTGAAATCTTTACAGAGGGGTAGGAACAAACTACATAGGAAAAAATGGGAATTGTGGGAACAATACATACAGGGGAGGAATGAGGTTTAAAAGAAGGCAGGACTTAAATGAGCTATGTAATGTTTGACTGAAAATGATTGGGTAGATTATAAGTGATGTATAATATTTACAACTGGGAGTGGGTCAGTATGGTTTGTGATATAAAATGTTTGAACTAGGATTGTGTTGGTGTGGTATGTTTTCATTTATATAAATATATGATTCCTTATGTTGTAACTGACAGTTTAATAAAGATGTTAATTGTTAAAAAAAGGGGTCAGAAATTGAATAATTTATATAATGTTGCTTAGGTTATATGATATATAGCAATATATGTGAAGTATAATGTTTGTTAATGTTAATTTGTTAATGCAGTTTGATTACTTTTGTATAAATTTGCATGTGTCACAAGTGATAATTCAATAAAGGTGTTTAAAAACAATAATACTGTTTAAATAAATCATAGCTTATCATATATTATAAGATACAAATGTTTGACATACAGTGGATATAAAAAGTTTGCACACCCCTGTTAAAATGCCAGGTTTTTGTGATATAAAAAAACGAGACCACGATAAATCATTTCAAAACTTTTCCCACCTTTAATGTGACCTATAACCTGTACAATTCAATTGAAAAACAAAAAATCTGTTAGGGGAAAATATAAAAAATAAAAAGTGTACAATACACTGGTTGCATAAGTGTGCACACCCTTAACCTAATACTTCGTTGTGTGTGCACACCCTTAACCTAATACTTCGTTGTGTGTGCACACCCTTAACCTAATACTTTGCTGAAGCACCTTTTGATTTAATTACAGTATTCAGTCTTCTTGGGTAGGAATCTATAAGCATGGCACATCTTGACTTGGCAATATTTACCTACTCTTCCTTGCAAATGCCCACCAAAGCTATCCGATTGAGAGGGCATCTCTTGTACACAGCCCTCTTAAGGTCACCCCACAGATTTTCTATTGGATTTAGGTCTGGGCTCTGGCTGGGCCATTCCAAAGCTTTAATTTTCTTCTGGTGAAGCCATTCTTTTGTTGATTTGGATGTATGCTTGGGGTCATTGTCGTGTTGAAAGGAGAAATTCCTCTTCATCTTCAGCTTTCTAGTAGACAACTGAAGGTTTTGAGCCAAAAGTGACTGGTATTTGGAAATATTCATACTTTCCTCCACCTTTACTAAAGCCCTAGTTCCAGCTGAAGAAAAGCAACCCCAAAGCATGATACTGCCACCACCATGCTTCACTGTAGGGATGGTGTTCTTTTTATGATGTGAAGTGTTGTTTTTGTGCCAAACATACCTTTTGGAATTGTGGCCAAAAAGTTCAACCTTGGTCTCATCAGACGGTAACACATTTTCCCACATGCTTTTGGGAGACTTGATGTATTGTTTTGCAAATTTTAGCCAGGCCTGGATGTTTTTCTGTGTAAGAAAAGGCTTCCATCTTGCAACCTTACCCCATAGTCCAGACATATGGAGAATATGGGAAATTGTTGCCACATGTAGTACACAACCAGCACTTTTCAGAAATTCTTGCAGCTCCTTCAGTGTTGCTGTAGGTCTCTTGGCAGCCTCCCCTGACCAGTTTTCATCTTGTCTTTTCATCAATTTTGGAGAGATGTCAAGTTCTTTGCAACACCACTGTTGTTCCATATTTGTTCCACTTTTAATGATCGTCTTAACTGTGTTCCATGGTATATCCAATGCTGTGGAAATTTTTTTGTACCCTTCTCCTGACTGATACCTTTTAGCAATGAGATCCCTTTGATGCTTTGTAAGCTCTCTGTGAACCATAGCTTTTGCTGTAGCAGGCAACTGAGTAAATGTCAGGAAAATCCTACTAAGACAGCTGAACTTTATTTGGGGTTAATCAGAGTCTCTTTAATTGATGGCAGGTGTGTACCCAAGAAGACTGAATGTTGTAATTAAATCAAAAAGTGCATCAACAAAGTATTAGTTTAAGGGTGTGCAACCAGCTTATTGTACATATTTTATTTTTTTATATTTTTTCCACTAACATATTTGTTTGTTTTTTCAATTGAATTGTACAGGTTACATTAAAGGTGGGAGAAGTATTGAAATTATATATTGTGGTCTCATTTTTGTATCACCAAAAACTGGCATTTTAACAGGGGTGAGTAAACTTTTTATATCCACTACCTGTGGTTTATTAATTTATTAAGGTATGTTGCTTCTAAGCATGTTAGTCTGCATTTTAACAGTATCCTGATTTGGTATAGTTATAGATAAAGCAGATACAAAGGCAATTGATAAGTGTGCCTCACCGTGACTTCTGTAGCCTTGTACAAAGAGTGTGTAGGGCAGGCTTAGCCTTCTAAATGCTTCTTCTAAAAATCATGTTTCTTCAGGCATTAGGCCATATCACTTTTAATAACTGACAGAGTGAGAAATGGCTAACAAGCTTTATTTTGGTTTTACATAAAACATGCTCTGTTTTAATTTCTATTTAAAAGTAAGATTTGCACTCCATTGACAATACACTTTGTAGATATATTTATGGACTACACTGAGAAAACAGCTGAGTGAATTTTTATCTATACCCTCAGAAAAAAACATTTCATGAACTGCAGTATGAAAGATAAAATTTTCACAGAGTCTATTTAACTACATGATGCAGAGAGAGAACGCCTGATTGTGAGCCTGACCTCTTGGGACTGACTAATAATCAGGTTGTTGGAGGAGTCAGCAAGGGAAGCTGTATACAAGTGGCTAGATTTGACTTGATCATCATAGGGAGAGGGAGGCTGGTCAGTTCATTGCATTGCTGACACCCATCAAATGGCAGATGCCACAGAAAATGTCATCAGAATGAATCAGAACACACTTCCCATAATCACTTCAACAGTGCTGTCAACATTATTAAGGGCTTGCAAGGAAACATTTTGTGTCCAGGGAAGCAAACTGTGGGAAACTCATAATTTAAAGGCGCCATAGTGACTACAAACATAGAACATTTGACACCTATAACAGTTACCTAGATGATTGTCTCCTTCAAAGTGGCTTTCATTCAAGGTGGAACAAATAGAACAGTCAAATAGGAGAAAATCTCATGCAGACATGAAGGACAACATAACCCAGAAAAAAATGTATTGAGTTTAGGATCTCATCTTCAGACAACTAGAAATGCTTTTGTTTATGTCTGTAAGCTATAAGACCAGTCCTGTTTACATTCAAAATGTTGATGGTCACAACACCAAAACTGCTTCCGCGAACTCTGAACTGCGCCTTCTCAAAACCTCGAACGCCAATATTCCTAACTGCAAAATCTCACCCCCTTTTAGACCAATGTTAGCACTTGTTTGTAGGTATGTTACGGTCGCAAATGTCGATGTTTTGTCGACTTTCTGAAGTTTTGGCAGTACGGGTTTCGTGGAAACGTTTTGGCGGTGTTCACAATCAACTATGCTCATTCGACATTTTAAAGGTAAACCACCCAGTCCGTGCTGCAAATGGAAAAAAGGAAAAGTTTTCTTTTGTCACTCTTGCTGTCTTTCACTTTGTTGTGCTGTCATCACTAATTATGTTCCAACAGCTTTTAATTTGAATTCAACAGAGGTACATTTCCATTTAAGTAGAACACAAAAGGAGAGACAGAAAGAAGATCTTAATGAATTCTGGTCTGTAGAGACAGATGTTGTTTTGCTTTCTTTAGTGAGTGTAAGACTAGACTGGCCTTCTGTACAGCATTCTATAACCACCCCCACCCCCTACTCTTTCCTGGACTCACGTCTCATAAGGCAGCTACTTTTATGATGGTTCTGTTTCATTTTAAAACATTCTAATGTTCATTTGTGCAGTGTGAAAATCAAGAGATCTGAACTGGAATTTACAAAAGGAATTTATACCTCCACATTTAATTTTCACTAATTAATAACTGCAGTAGAAACATCAATGTGTTACCAGTTTTTTTTCTTCTTTTCTCTCTCTATTCCAAGTTCTTACATCACATATTTCAGTTTGAAACAAAAGTAACGGGTATGAAACAAGTCGATCATTAGACAGTCTTCCTATTTAAAATGCATGCATCAGACTTTAAGACTGGTCCTTAAGAAAACAGTGCCAGAAAGGTCTTCCACTGAGTTCCAGCAACGTTTTGCTGATGAAAAGAATTTATAATACTTATTTCCCAGAGTCTTTGCTTTTCTTTCAATACATCTTCTTTCCCATCTCAGCTTTGTCATCCCCTTTTCCTGGAAACAAGTCAAACTGAGAATGTGGCATGAAACATCAGTCTGGAATTTTATTCTTTTGTTGAGTGTACCTAGTATTTTATTAACATTAAATTATTTATCTTGCTTAAAGAGAGGGGCATTTCTTGTGTGTGTGTTTTTTTTCCTGGTCTTTTGCCAGCTCTTATCTCTTGATATATAACATGTTAAAGAAAGGCATGAAACCGTAGAAGTTTATAAAGATTTGTGGTACTATTGTGATAAAGCAGGCTTATCACTTCTCTGAATCAAATACATACCGTACATTTTTTTCCAAAAGTGGTTTACAGCAATTATTTTTGCACAGGAATTAGTGCAATGCTGAAGTAAAATTTATTGTAATTATAATAAATGCTGATTTATATTTGAAAATGTAGATGCTGATTGATCAGAGCGATCAATGTGTCCTCTGTAAATCGACCATTCCCCACAGGAAGAAGCCCGCCTGTCAAAATCATTGTCTCCACACTAAGTAGAGAACTTAAAGCTCTATAAACAAACAGTTCACTCTTCCATACACCATAGAGCTACTCCTGAAAAAAATTATATAACCATAAAAAATATATATATATATATATATATATATATATTTACATACACACACATACACACACACACATACACACATATGGGTCTGTGTGTCAGGATCTACCGGAAATGTTCATAATTGTTTTCAGCCCCACAAAATCCAAGGGAACCTCCTCCACTACTGCTACTGTTGTTGAAAAGGTACAGAATCTGGTGAGAGTCAGGTGAGAGCAAAGGGAGCCACCCAATCTGTTCAAACTTCACATAATATAAAAAGATGATAAATGTACAATGCAAGCCTGAACTGTAAATGATGGAATAAAATCTAAAAACTGTACCACAACCCATCAATGTGCAATCTGGGTACTGTTTTGCATTTAATCTGTGAAAAAATAGCTTTCAAAATCAAATAACACTCTAAATGTATATCTGTTTAGTAATTCTCATTACACACTGCAGGAATAAAGAAAAAGTGTGAAAAAATGTATTTTTGCACAGTAAAGTAGAAGAGCACACAATAAGAATACAAAAATGAACACACAAGCATCATATAGCACAAACATTAATTGAATTATGTAACAGCAATAACCCACAGATGGGTGTGGATAATGTTTAATTTACCCACAGTTGGTTTTGTTTCTTCACTCGGGTTTGCCCTGGTAACAAAACCATCTCAGCTGTGGATAAAACAAACATTATTCACATGTTGTCATGCATTATTGCTGAAGTATTGTAAAGGTATTATGGAATTTACCATCATTTCAGTAGAATCTGACTCATTTGTACTTTGCTTTTGACAAATCTTAAGTTGTATAAATGTTCACCAGTCATATTCTAGAACTTTATGCAGCATGTCTTAAATCACTGCTAGTCTCTGCTAACTTTGGATGGATGGAAAAAGTGTCATTCTATGAAGTGCAGTTTAATAGGTTACAGTATAGTTACAACAATGTGATGAGAGGAAAATTTTTCAGTTTAGAGGAAGGATAAGTTGTCTGAGGTGCTTACCATAACAAAAGATTTTTGAGGAATGTGGCAGTATTAGTAAATCATAACATTTGGGTTTGTCTACCTTCTGAGGCCTGTTTACCGAGATGGAGTTATCCAAACAGTCTATTTTATTTACCCACTCTTTGTTGACTAGACTAGTCCCACTAGGCTAGCTGTCTTTTCTCAGAGGGTGTGACCAGTGGACTTATTAAACTTCCCCTCCTCTTTTTGATAAGTGTCATAGGATTAACTTGGACTACCACCAACTCAGATATGACCTTGGTTTTAATGTCTCATCTAAAGGATAGTGCCCTAATGCAATACTGCAGTGTTAGTAATGAAAAACATATCACGTCACCTGGGGTGGGAATAGAACCCATAGCCTTCTAATTTTCTAGCACCAAAGGCAAGTGGGCTATCTTTTGAACCACTGACATTGATTTCTGTCTTGTTCTTTTAAAGGCATTGAAGACTGTATTGAAAGACTGAGAGACAATCTTATTTATCCAGTGTTGATGCATTGTCTTTTTGGTTCATTGACTCTGTATATCCTGCAGGTAAGTCTATTTGTGGTAGGGAAATGCAATGCTACAGCAGCACTCAGAATGTGTAGATGCAATGCAGTAAATAGAATACCACTATGTAAAATAGCACCAAAAATGAATATGACTTTTCATGTTCCTATGCCTAAATTGTGTGAAATAAATGGAAACTAATGAATGCAGCTTCCTATACAAACATATTTATCTCTTATTTATTTATCTCTGACTTCCTAGTAACAGAAAATCTAGAAAGATGCCCCAATAATTGAAGGGGGGTGGTAATCTTTATTGTTACAGTGAGGCCAACTTGATGATTGTTAGTACCTTGCATAACTGTACAACCTTCTTTGGGAGTGTCACTTTAACAGTGAATCAAAATATGCGTGTAGATTTCTGAGCAATGCAAGATACCACAGTGGAAATCATACTAGTACGATCCCTTGTATTGTACCACTACTAATAGAATGAAATGTCCTGACTGGTATTTGTACAACTAATTTTCATTTATGTTCAAAAACATGCATGCTGATTGAACAAAGCAATAAGAATGCTCATTGTAAATCAAACATTACCTAGAGAAAGTAGTATGTCAACCACAAAATGATACAATGCAGGCACCAATCACAAGCAGTAAGTACAGGGAGTACTGCTTGGCTTCTTCAGTATTGGTAAGATTTCTTTTATTTTTAAAGGGAGTACTGCTTGGCTGCCTCAGTATTGTCATAGTTTGTGTTATGTTTACATGGTGTTCTGTTTGGCTGCTTTGGAATTTATAGGATATCAGTTATTTTTGCAGGACATACAAACTGGCTACTTTTGTATTGGTAGGCCTTCTATTATATTTACAGGGTGTACAGCTTGACTGCTTTTGCATTTGTAGGATTTATGTTACTTTTACAAGGTGTATTACTTGGTTACTCTGCAATAGGGAGAGTTTCTGTTATTTTAGAGGGTGTACTGTTTGGCCACATCATTCCGCGGTGGTACAGCAGTAGCATTGTTACCTCACAGCAAGAGGTTTTCCCATTCGATTCTCGGCTTGGCTTGGGAGTGCCTTCTGTGTGGTGTCTGCATGTCCTCCCCGTGGTTGGGTAGTGTTCGAAAGACATGCGTGCGTAAATGGGCGTGCCTTCATTGAAGGTTGGGCGTCGAGCTGGCACCTCAGCATTTCGTAAAAATCTGCCAGTCATTAGCGGACCGGAGTTCCACTGTGGCGACCCCTTACCGGGAAAAAGCCAAAAGACAAACAACAGCTGTTTGGCCACATCAGTTCTGGCAGGATTTCCATTATTTTTAGAGGGCGTATTGCTTGGCTGCTTCATTATTATGAGTTTCTATTTGTTATTATTGCTTCTTTTTTTGCAGTGTGTACTGATTGGCTGCTTTGGTATTAGGTGAAGTTGTAATATTTTTACAGGGTGTACTGTTTGGATGCCTCAGTATTGGTTGCTTTTTTGTAAATTTTAGAGACGATACTGCTTGGTTGCCACAGTATTGGGAAAGCTCCTACTATGTTTACAGGGTGTTCTGCTTGGCTGCTTCAGTATTGATAGGAGTACTACTATTTTCCTAAGGAGTACCAGCTGGCTGCTTCAGTATTGATAGGAGTACTACTATTTTCCTAAGGAGTGCCAGCTGGCTCCTTCAGTATTGATAGGACTACTACTATTTTCCTAAGGAGTACCAGCTGGCTGCTTCAGTATTGATAAGAGTACTACTATTTTCCTAAGGAGTACCAGCTGGCTGCTTCAGTATTGATAGGAGTACTACTATTTTCCTAAGGAGTACCAGCTGGCTGCTTCAGTATTTATAGGAGTACTACTATTTTCCTAAGGAGTGCCAGCTGGCTGCTTCAGTATTGATAGGACTACTACTATTTTCCTAAGGAGTACCAGCTGGCTGCTTCAGTATTGATAGGAGTACTACTATTTTCCTAAGGAGTGCCAGCTGGCTGCTTCAGTATTGATGGGACTACTACTATTTTCCTAAGGAGTACCAGCTGGCTGCTTCAGTATTGATATGAGTACTACTATTTTCCTAAGGAGTACCAGCTGGCTGCTTCAGTATTGATAGGAGTACTACTATTTTCCTAAGGAGTACCAGCTGGCTGCTTCAGTATTGATAGGAGTACTACTATTTTCCTAAGGAGTACCAGCTGGCTGATTCAGTATTGGGACAATTTATTTTTATAGCCTGTACTGCTTGGCTTCTTTGGTATTTTGAGAGTTTCTGTTATTTTTACATGGCTTAATGCTTGGCTGCTTCAGTTTTGGAAGTATTTCTGTTAATTTTATATGGTGTACTTCTTGGCTGCTTTGGTAATGGTAGGATTTCTGTTATTTTTTATAGTGAGTACTGCCTGGCTGATTTGATATCTGCAGAGTTTCTTTTTCATTTACAGGGTGTCCTGCTTGGCTGCTTGGGAATGGAATGAGTCTGTTCTGGCTGCTTCAGTATTGTTTGACAGTTTCTGCTATTTTTACACCTGTATTAATCAGCTGCTTTGGTATTGGTAGGATTTCTTTATTTTTACAGGATATACTCTCTGCTTCAGGTTTGGGAGATTTCTGTTATTTTTACTGGATGTACTAATACTCTGTTTTGTTTCTGGGAGAGTTTATTATTTTTGCAAGGCAGAATCCGTGGTGGTGCAGCGATAGCGTTGTTGTCTCACAGCAAGAGGTTCTCCCATTCGATTCTCAGCTAGAGTGTGGGGAGTGCCTTCTATGTGGAGTCTGCATGTCCTCCCCGCGGTTGGGTGGGCATTCGAAAGACATGCGTAAATGGGCATGCCTTCGTTGAAGGTTGAACGTCGAGCTGACACCTTGGCGTTCGTGAAAATCTACTGCCAATCATTAGCGGACTGGAGTTCCACTGTGGTGACCCCTAACCAGGAAAAGCCGAAAGACAAACAACAACTAGTTGGCTGATTTAGGATTGTTAAGTGTCTGTTATTTTTGCAGGATGTATTGCTTGACTGCTCCAGTGTTTGGAGAGTGTCTGTTATTTTTACAAGATGAACTCCTTGGCTGCTTTTGTATTAAGAGAGTTTCTATTATTTTTACAGCATGTTCATTTGACTGCTTTGGTATTTGGTGAACTTCTGTTATTTTTACATGGCATACCACTTGGCTGCTTTGTCATTTAAAAGACTTTTGTATTTTTTTTACTGGTATGCTACTTGTCTCCTCTGGTATTGGGAGGGGTTTTTTCGTCAGTTTTTGTTTAGTTTCTGTTATTTTTACTGGGAGTGCTGCTTGGTTGCTTTGGTATTGGGAGAGTATCCATTCTTTTGCAGTGTGTACCACTTGGATCCTTCAGTATTGGTGGGATTATTCTTATTTTTACAGGATGTACTTCTTGCCTTCTATGGTTTTGGAAGTGTTTTGTTATTTTTAAAGGGTGTATGTCTTGACTCCTTCAATATCAGACAGTTCCTGTTATTTATACAGCTATTATTCTAAAGACATGCGTCTGGCACATTTCTCCCCGGGTCTCTGCTGAAAACAGGATCTGTGGAACCTAGTCGTACTTTCCTTGTCAACAAATGTTAAATAAATAAAATAAATATTATTGCTTTGCAGCTTCAGTATTGGTCATTTTTCTGTTGCCTTTACTTGGCATTCTGCTTGGCTGCTTTGGTATTCATAGGATTTATATTATTTTTACAGGGAATACTGCTTCAGTATTAGAAGAGTTTCTTTTATGTTTAGAGAGTGTACTGCTTGGCTGCATTGGTACTGGGAGAGTTTTTGTTATTTTTATAGGGTGTACTGCTTGACTTATGTGTTTGAATAGTTTCTGTTGTTTTTATCGGGTGTTATATCTAGTTGCTTCAGTATTAATAGAGTTTCTATTATTTTTACAGGTTCTACTGCTTGGCTGCTTCATTATTCAATGGATTTATGTTATTTTTACAGTGTGTACTGGTTGCCTACTTCAGTATTTGGAGCATTTCTGTTACTTTTACAAACAGTACTGTTTTACTACTTCAGTATTTGGGAGATTTATGTTATTTTCCACAGCTTACTGCTTTGTTGCTTCAGTATTGGAAGAATTTCTGTTACTTTTACAAAGTGTACTACCTGGTTCCTTTGGCATTTAGAGAGTTTCCAATATTTTACAGGGTGTACTGCTTAACTGCTTCATTACTAGGAGAGTTTCTATTATTTTTACAGGGAATGTTGCTTGACTGCTTCAATATTGGGCGAGTCGCTCTAAATTGTACAGGGAGTACTGCTTGGCTGCATCAGTATTTTTAGAGTTTGTTATTTTTAGAGGCTGTACTAGGCTGCTTCAGTATTTGGGGGATGTTTGTGCTATTGTCACATGGTACCATTTGGCTTCTTCAGTATTGGTAGGATAGCAGTTATTTTTATAGGGAGTACTACCTGGCTGATTCAGTATTAGGAGAGTTATTTATGCAGGGTGTTCTCCTTGGCTGTTTTATCATGTGGAATTTCAACTCCTAACTTATTACAGGTTGAGACTACAGAAACTGTGTCTAGTCCAGCATCTCGATTAAGGTGCAGGCATTCCTCATTACCCATTTTAGATGAGGATTTTTAATAAGGTAGAAGAAGATGAATCATGTAAATGGATACTTACATCATGAAGAAGAAACCGTTCAGTCAAGAGAGTGAATTTTTTGATACATCAGAGGAAGTGTCTATGACCATTGATGGCTGATTTATCTGAGACATTTTGTAATATTAATAGTATAATTTCAGCCTCAAGATGATTTCTTATATTTGATTGGCTGAGTTCTTTAACAAGTAATATTTGTTTATTAGACAATGGTATATTCTGCGATATTTATCAATGGGACATTTTATGGAATGATGGTTCAGCATGGACTTGGATAATGACAATCATTCGGGTATTGTTTTCTTATACAAAAAAGCATTTATTGTTAAAGATGTTATTAATTGACCTTACATTGAGGGCCTTATTTATAAGAATATTTGCTATTTATGCCTTTGTTAATACGAAATATGTCATTTATTTCAAATTAATCAACCGCATTTCTTAACAGAGTGTCCTATATTGTATTTGGTGATTTTAATTGTCACTTAAATAGAGGGCATTCATGAAAGGAAAGAGATTTAAAACTTTCTTTAGAAATATTAAACTTAGCCGCCTTAACAATAGGGGGTAATGAAGAATATAGATATTTTCACAGCTCAGTATGCACAAGAATTGATTACTGTTGTTTTACTCCCATCTTTTCACTGCTATTTTTATGACTCAGAATTTTTCTGCTTTACAGATCATAAGGCCTTATATTTTAAGTTTGGTGTTTCTTCTATGTATACCAAAGGAAAAGGTATAACTAGATTCACAGGATCTTGGGTCACTACATCAGTTTGGAATGCAGTAGTAAAAGAAATTTGGTTAGATCATCTAACCACATTATCATGTTGTTCTAATTATACAAAATGGTGGTGGTTGTTTAGAGAAAAATAAGCCAAAAGGTACAAATGGTTTGCTTCATGCTGTTATAAGCTTTTGAAACAAAATACTTAAGTATATTATAATTTTTGTAAGTGTGTTGGGGTAGACGATAGTCAAACTTTAACACATTTACGTTTATTTGCACCTAATTCAGAAAGAGTTAGAGGGGTACTATGGCATCTTGCTCACTCTTTACAAGAATGGGGAGAACAATTTTTACCGTACATTGGAAAAAAAAGTTTTAAGAAAGGAAACGTATATTAATAGTTCTCTTAAACCTAATGGACAGGAAAGTAGAGACAAATAAGATATAATGAATATAGTGCATAATTACTTATTAAATTTTTATTCTGGTAAATCAGATTATGAAATTAATTTGCCTATTCTATTAATGTTATCTAATCTTTCTGCAGATATAGATGCTCCAATATCCTTATCTGAGGTACAGAATGCACTTAGTATGTTAGCGAAAAAGGTTACTGTGCCAGGAAATGTTGGAATTTCATATTCCTTTTATAAGGCATTAATACCAGAACATTTACTTACCTTAATTAAAGTATTTAATGAATGGATTACACATGGTTTTACACATCAAGATTTTTTAATTATATTACATTTTTGTGGAAAAAGAATGACCAAAGGGATATATCAAATTGGAGACCAATAGCTTTGTGCAACACAGATTATAAACTTTTTAGTAAAATATTACAACTTAGATTATGGTCAAAATTGGTTTCCTTGTTAGATCCAGGCATATATGGGATATCAGGAAAGCCAATGGTCGCTTTATTACTCATGATAAAAACAGTGGTTTCTACTTTTACTTCTACATCATCTTCCTCATTGGTTTCATGTGATATTGTGAAAGCTTTTGATAATGTATCACATACTAGTTTGTATCAAGTTTTAAAAGCTTATGGATTTGGACAGCTTTTTATTAACTGTATCATTTCTGTTTATACTAAGTCTACTGTAAAGCCAATTGTTAGTGGATGGGGAAAACTATTCCTTTAAAAAATGGTATTAAACAGGGTTGTCCACTGAGTAGATAACTGTTAACATTGGTGATTGGATCCGTATTTTATGGTGTTAGACATCAAATTAATTTTTCTTCATATTTATATTTTTTAATGATACCTTCATACCTTGCATGTACTCATAGGCAGATGGCATAACTCTTATAGGAAAAAACCTAATGAATTGATAAAAATGTTACATTGTCTTAAATCTTTTTTCATTTTGGTTTGTTTCTAAATGTAAATACGTGTTCTGGTTATACCTCACAGTTGATAGCGTATAACATTAAGGATGTGACTTTTTCTAGTCAAGGAATGAAAATTTTGGGTATTCCTTATGAGACACACAATTTTGTGTTAACAGAATGTGAGGCAATTCTTCATAAAGCTTGCAAAAATTTTAATTTTTGGCAAACCTTTATACTTTCATGTACTAAAAAGGTATATTTAATTAATGGAATATTTTTGAGTACATTATTTGTTTTCAGTTTATTTTTTTCCAGTTAATTGGGAATCAGCATTATTGTCTGCTGTTTCATTTCATTTGGTGGACTACATTAAATCCTATAAGAAGAGGTATTTTATTCTCAAAGCCATCTCTAGGTGGTTTATTTATGATATATCCTGTTTTTTCTGCAAACAAAATTCTTCTATACAATATTATGTAATTTATAAGCAAATATTTATTCTGTTTTAAAGAGAATGTTAACTGTTTTGAACAAATTTAAAGGAAGGTAAAAGGCTTAGGAAAATAGTGTCTCAAGAATATAAAGATATTTCAACTGTATTACTCAGATGGAGAACTATTTTGCCTTTACCAAAAGATTGATTAAGTATTATGCAGTAAATGTGTATGCACAATACTCAGAGTGAAGGTTGCATGGCATAGCCTCTAGACAAAAAGATTACACAAAAATGCCTCATTTGCAAGATTTGATATGGCATTGCTTTCTAGATAGACTTCCTATAAGTGCTGCACTTGTTTATTGTCCTTATGATTTACGTAAATGTTTTAGAAAAGACTGTCAAGGCTTAGAAACAGCAACACATATTTTTATAGAATGCAAATGAGTGAAACATTTTTGGAACCATGTGCAAATTTTTTTTCTTTCTAATTACATATTTGCATTAAATATTGAAAAATGTCTATATGGAAATTATAAATGTTTCTAGACTTCAGAAGTGATCAAGGCAAATTATCTCATGGTATGTTATCTTAAATTGTTGTGGATTTCAAGATATGTAAAAGCAAGAACAGGCAAGCCTTTATCACTATTACATATGATAAGGCAGATTCATTTTTTATTATGGCAAAAAGTTGGGGGTAGGAAATTAAAGCTTATGATGTATAAAAGATTTACAATTGATCAAAAAAAAGATGTAAAGTGTATTCTTAATTTCTTTTGCATTTTCTTAATTTCATTTGTAATGTAATTCATGTGATAATTTTTGTTTGATTACATCAATAAAATTGATTAATCCTTAGCTGCTTTGATAATGGGAGATAAAACACCCAGCACTGGCCCAGTAATCAAGAAGCCTGTATCCTCACCACTAGCACCAGTGGGGGACGTACACTTGAGGATGTCAAACACACACAGTAAAGTACAATTTCCCTTAAGAGCAACAGAGATCACAGTCAGCCTGGGATTGGTTTTTCCCTTTTTTCCAGATCCCCAATAAGACTCCGCACTATAGAGTTGAGATCTCAGCTGAGTGGCCAAGCTAAGACCTCCAGCACCCTCTCTGTCCAACCAGTGCTTGGTGTCCCTGCCCAAGTAGCTGACACACACTTTGAGATTTGATGTATATACAAACGCACACACCTGGGGAAGGCTAGCACAGATTTACTAGCTATGCCCCCTTCTGCCTAGACTATAAGGTAGTTACAGCTGCCACCAGCCACTTCTTACCAGCTACTCAAGGCCTTTAACAAAGGGTGTCCAATCCTACTGTGTAATGTTACTAATAATCCAAATGGTAGTCTGACCAAGAGCAAGGCTATTTAAGAGTGGCCTGTACAGTGTCACTAAATGCATATGCACATACTCTAAGCTTAAATATGTCTCACAAATATCAGCCACAAAGATGGGTTTAAATATATTTAATAATAAATAATAAAAGAACAAGACAATACTTAGTAAACAAACAGTTATTTCAGAGTTCAAAAAATCACAGAAAATATTTAAAACAACATTGCAGGACAGTCTCAAATAAATAAAGAAAACATCTAAGCTATACTTCACTGTATTCCTAACTGTATCTAAGAGAGTTACTATGCCCTAAAAAACTACAGCAAGGCAAGTGCAGAAGGTGGTGATGAGTAGATGTTCTTGCTAGCTCCAAGACAACATACAAAATGCCCAGTCTCTCTCTGAGAGAGTTCTTAAATTAATATCAAATATTACTGCTGGGTTAGCTTGGATGACATCACTTTTTGTCACCTGACTTAAGTTCCCAAGCTAAACCCATTGTCAGAAAGTACAAGCATTTTTAGCATCTTTTTGTGAGGAATACATATCTCTCAGATATTTGCAGATCCTGAAAGTTATAAAACAATAAAACACTTCTGCATCTCAAACCTAGCAATTGCTTCTCTTCCAAGACAATGCAAACAAAAACTTCTGGCTCTAGATTTTATCTGCTACACTGAAATTGAGAGAGAACTTTTATAGCACAATCATAAAATAATTTAGTTTCAACTTATTTTCTTGAAGTTTTGCAAGTTAACCTTTGATGTCCCAGTTTCTACTGTTAAAACGTATACAGTTACACAATTACATAGTGTATATACATTTATATTCTAAGCCGGCAGGGCATGCTGTGGTTACATTTAAACTCAGTACATAACATACAGTTCTGTATACATCATATCAATATTCACAAATGACATAGAATTATTTACAAAAATCCAGCCAGCTGGGCTGGCAGTATTTCCCTTGTGTCACAGTATAATTTATTTTATTTTTACTAGGTGTACTGCTTAGTTGCTTGGGTATTGAGGGAATTTATATTGTTTTTGCAGTGTGCACTGCTTGGATGAATCAATATTTGGATAATTTGTGTTATAAGATTTCTGTATTTTTAGAGGGCATACGTTTTTGTCTGTTCTATATTGTGAGTGGTCCTTTTATTTTTACAAGGTGTCTTGCTTCTCTGCTTCAGTATTGGGATATGTTCTGTTCTTTTATGAGGTGTACTGCTTGACTGCTTCATTGATAGTATTTTTTGTTATTTGTACAGGGAATACTGTTTGGGTACTTTAGTATTATAACATGCACCAACCACGGATATCCTTCCAAGTTCTACTCCACACAGACCACAAAAACACCGGCACTTGTAGTCTCCGAATTCACTTTATTCACTACATATAACGTTTAGCGCTTTCATTTAAAATCATTAGACTTCTTCAGAACAATTCGATACCATTCTATTTCTGTTTAAATATTCTTACTAACCAATCATCATGGCTTTTGAATACCATCTCATTAAACATTTAAAGTGCCAGTGTGCTATATATTTAACATTGCCATCTAAAATAGAACTGTATTAAAACTTAAAATATCTATTCTATATTATTAAAAATACAATATACTATACATACAATAAACATTATTATACTCTATTTAATAAATATTAATAAAATTTTGTTAATTTATAAACTTTACTATCAGCTAGCTTCATTTTCTAAAAAAGGTTTAACTGATATGTGTTCATTTATGCCAGGAAAAGAAAAAGCATTTAATTTGATTTGCCATCTGGCTTCCTGTTCACCTAATTTCTTTTTGATATTCCCACCCCTTGGATTTCCTTTTACTACTTCTAATATTCCAAACAAGAACAGACTGCAACCCTTGTTTTCTGCTATGTGTCTCCACAAGGCATTATTAACATCATTTCTCTTTATACTATAATAATGATCGTATATTCTTTGCCTAAGGCACCTATCTGTCTTGCCTACGTAGTAACAAGGGCATTCTGTACATTTCGCTAAATAAACTACATGTTGTGTTCTGCAATTTCCTTTGTTATACCTTATAGTCGTGTGACTTATATCTTGTAATCCTATGCTTGTCTCCCTTGTAATATATTTGCACTGGTTACATGAACCACATCTAGTGGTCCCTCTCTTGTCAGTCTCTTTACCATATATTTCTTTTTTCCTTTCTAATTCATTTTTCATATTAAATCCATTCCTGGACACAAATTTGGGTAGATTTCCTACTATCTCCTCTATATTTCTATCTGTCTTAATAATATTCCAATTCTTGGAAATTAAGTTTTTTATCTCAGTGCTCCAAGGAGTATATTGTATAACACACGCTCTAGTATAACCCATTCTATCCTCCTTCATTTTATCTGTTACCTTATTTATTTCCTTGAGGGGACCTTTTCCTATCAGGGGTATATATTTCCTACCCCATTCTTTTTTTACATATTCTGTGACATCTTTAACCAACCATCTTGGGTAACCCCTCTGTCTAAACATATCACCTATGCAGTCTATTTCTCTCGCAAAATCTTGGTAATCTGATGTCATTCTAGCGGCCCTTATGCATTGCCCTTTAATTATGCTTCTTTTTTGGCTCATAGGGTGGCAGCTAGTGTATTCTAAGTAGCTATTACTAAATGTTTCTTTCCTATAGATGCTTGACTTTATTTTCTTATTTTCTACTGTAATTTTAGTATCCAAAAATGTCATGACTTTGGGGTCTGCATTAAATGTAAACTTTAACCAACTGCTCCTAGTATTAATATACTCCTTAAACTCGTCTAATTCTTCTTTTGTTCCAGTCCATATCATAAAGACATCGTCAAAAATCTGTAGTAGCTGGACATTTTAGTATACCATTTGGTATTCAATATATATTCCCTTTCCCAATCGTACAGGTAGAGATTTGCAAATATGGGGCACACGCTGCCCCCATTGCCACTCCTGTAGTCTGTACAAAATACTCCCCTTCCAACAGGATATAATTATGTTTTAAAGTTATTTCCATGAATTCCAAAATTAGTTGTCTCCTGTCACTAGTCAAATAATTGGCCTTTTCCATACAATTTTCCAACCTTCTCAGTCCTTCTTCTTGGGGAATACTGGAAAAAAGGTCCACTACATCTATTGTTACCAGCATACTTTGATTTTTTACCATTTCATCTCTGAGTCTCCCTAAGAAGTCCCAGGAATCAATTATGATATGCTCTATAGAAGTGAACATTGGCTTTAACCACTTATCTACTACCTTCCCAAATTTAAAAGTTTTTGACCGATTCCCAGATATTATTGGTCGAAATGGGGGATCAATTAAGTCCTTATGTATCTTGGGAATACCTATTATTGTACCTATAATAGGATTTTCTACTTTTAAATAAGTATATAATTCTATGTCAATCCTCTCATCAATCAATAAATCTTCTAAATATAAATTGATTTTATTGTATCCTAAATTTACTTCATTCCGAGAGGCTGTACAATAATTTCCAGAATTTAATAAAATTTCATTCATTTTGTTTTTATATTCCTCTTGGTCATAGATAACAACCCCACCCCCTTTATCAGGTTTCATTATCCTTAACTTTTTATTTTGTTGCATTTCCCTTAAAACTTCTACCTCTCTGAAGTTCAAATTATACTTCACTCTGTCCTTATTAATTTTATTCCAATAATCATATAAGTCATCTATCACTATTTTTTCAAACATAGCTAAGGTAGGATTGAGGGGGGGTGTATACACTTTTTTTCTTAAATTCAGTATTAGTCACATTCTTATTTTTATTATTATTGAAAATCACAGCCAAATTTAACTTTCTAATATACTTCTTGAAATCTATAATAACATCTTCCACTTTAAATTTCTTGACTGGAACATATTTCATTCCTCTATTAAGGAGGGTAAAGTGTTCTTCCTTTAAATCTAAGTTGGTATAATTATGTATAAAAAATTGTTTGTAACCACTAGTGACAGTGTTGTATTTCACTATCTCTTCTTTTCCCCTTTGTCCTGTTGATTGCTGAATTCTTCTGTCCTTTTCCCCTGATATACATTTCCTTTGTGGTACCTTTGACGTTGTTTCCTGTGGGGTCCCTCCCATCTCATTTCTTCTTCTAAAAAATCATCTAATTTATTATTTTTACCATAATGGTTGTGTTGGTATCTATAATTATTACCTTTTCGGTCTCCATCATAATTGTCACGATGGTTCCTTTCTTTCTGTCTCCCTGCTAAATGCCATCTGTATGCGAGACCTTTAGTATATTGTTCTAGGTCTCTCTCATACTTTTTACATTTCCTTTCAAATAATTTATTTACTTGATTCTGTACCCATACATATTGACTATTTAAACAATATTCAAACTCATCGTATAGCAGGTCATTGGTAATTGCTTCATTCAAAATTTCAAGCTCATTCATCAAACTACATATTTTTTATCATTGCAGTTTAAAATAAAACGCATGAAAGTAAAACCAAAATCATCAAACATTTTGTTACATTCCTCCACTACTTCATCATTTAATTCAATACCCATCGGGTACTTAAAAAAACTGAGTCCCATAGGTACCACATGAGTATCTAAACATTTTTTCAAGTATTCATTTTCTAACTGTAAACTTTTACATGTTTTTAACATTTTCCCAAAGTCATACATTAAGTCCTTTACTGTCTTATTTCCTTGTAACTTGTCCATATCATTGTCTTTCCCTTTGGCGTCGGAAACACATTTCTTATCAAAATCAAATTCTGAGTTAAGAAAATTGTTAAAATTAAACTTGTTCTTATAACCATTTGGTTTGACCTGATCTGGAATCACAGTTACAGTACCTGGCCGTTGCGAGTTGGTTGCCATAACGTATGTCCTTTTAGGCGGTATCCTTTTTGGTCTAGCTCCGGATATATTGTATTCTGCCTCCGATCCTAAATCCAATTCACCAGCAGTGCGACCGGTTCGTCGACTATAGGATCCATTAGAGGTACTCCTTCTCCGCTCTTGATTCTCTCCCTGCCCATTTGGAATCTCGTCGCCATTGTCAACTGAATTATACGTGCGTGATGACATCACAGGTTCTCTCCCTTTAGTTTGACCTATAGGCTGGCTCATCAACTCAATGAGCCTAGTAAGCTCTCCTCTCATTATCCTGTCACAGAATATGTAAAAAAAGAATGGGGTAGGAAATATATACCCCTGATAGGAAACTTAGATTTAAAGGAAGAACACTTTACCCTCCTTAGTAGAGGAATGAAATATGTTCCAGTCAAGAAATTTAAAGTGGAAGATGTTATTATAGATTTCAAGAAGTATATTAGAAAGTTAAATTTGGCTGTGATTTTCAATAATAATAAAAATAAGAATGTGACTAATACTGAACTTAAGAAAAAAAGTGTATACACACCCCCCCTCAATCCTACCTTAGCTATGTTTGAAAAAATAGTGATAGATGACTTATATGATTATTGGAATAAAATTAATAAGGACAGAGTGAAGTATAATTTGAACTTCAGAGAGGTAGAAGTTTTAAGGGAAATGCAACAAAATAAAAAGTTAAGGATAATGAAACCTGATAAAGGGGGTGGGGTTGTTATCTATGACCAAGAGGAATATAAAAACAAAATGAATGAAATTTTATTAAATTCTGGAAATTATTGTACAGCCTCTCGGAATGAAGTAAATTTAGGATACAATAAAATCAGTTTATATTTAGAAGATTTATTGATTGATGAGAGGATTGACATAGAATTATATACTTATTTAAAAGTAGAAAATCCTATTATAGGTACAATAATAGGTATTCCCAAGATACATAAGGACTTAATTGATCCTCCATTTCGACCAATAATATCTGTGAATCGGTCAAAAACTTTTAAATTTGGGAAGGTAGTAGATAGGTGGTTAAAGCCAATGTTCACTTCTATAGAGCATATCATAATTGATTCCTGGGACTTCTTAGGGAGACTCAGAGATGAAATGGTAAAAAATCAAAGTATGCTGGTAACAATAGATGTAGTGGACCTTTTTTCCAGTATTCCCCAAGAAGAAGGACTGAGAAGGTTGGAAAATTGTATGGAAAAGGCCAATTATTTGACTAGTGACAGGAGACAACTAATTTTGGAATTCATGGAAATAACTTTAAAACATAATTATATCCTGTTTGAAGGGGAGTATTTTGTACAGACTACAGGAGTGGCAATGGGGGCAGCGTGTGCCCCCATATTTGCAAATCTCTACCTGTACGATTGGGAAAGGGAATATATATTGAATACCAAATGGTATACTAAAATGTCCAGCTACTACAGATTTTTGGACGATGTCTTTATGATATGGACTGGAACAAAAGAAGAATTAGACGAGTTTAAGGAGTATATTAATACTAGGAGCAGTTGGTTAAAGTTTACATTTAATGCAGACCCCAAAGTCATGACATTTTTGGATACTAAAATTACAGTAGAAAATAAGAAAATAAAGTCAAGCATCTATAGGAAAGAAACATTTAGTAATAGCTACTTAGAATACACTAGCTGCCACCCTATGAGCCAAAAAAGAAGCATAATTAAAGGGCAATGCATAAGGGCCGCTAGAATGACATCAGATTACCAAGATTTTGCGAGAGAAATAGACTGCATAGGTGATATGTTTAGACAGAGGGGTTACCCAAGATGGTTGGTTAAAGATGTCACAGAATATGTAAAAAAAGAATGGGGTAGGAAATATATACCCCTGATAGGAAAAGGTCCCCTCAAGGAAATAAATAAGGTAACAGATAAAATGAAGGAGGATAGAATGGGTTATACTAGAGCGTGTGTTATACAATATACTCCTTGGAGCACTGAGATAAAAAACTTAATTTCCAAGAATTGGAATATTATTAAGACAGATAGAAATATAGAGGAGATAGTAGGAAATCTACCCAAATTTGTGTCCAGGAATGGATTTAATATGAAAAATGAATTAGAAAGGAAAAAATAAATATATGGTAAAGAGACTGACAAGAGAGGGACCACTAGATGTGGTTCATGTAACCAGTGCAAATATATTACAAGGGAGACAAGCATAGGATTACAAGATATAAATCACATGACTATAAGGTATAACAAAGGAAATTGCAGAACACAACATGTAGTTTATTTAGCGAAATGCACAGAATGCCCTTGTTACTACGTAGGCAAGACAGATAGGTGCCTTAGGCAAAGAATATACGATCATTATTATAGTATAAAGAGAAATGATGTTAATGCCTTGTGGAGACACATAGCAGAAAACAAGGGTTGCAGTCTGTTCTTGTTTGGAATATTAGAAGTAGTAAAAGGTAATCCAAGGGGTGGGAGTATCAAAAAGAAATTAGGTGAACAGGAAGCCAGATGGCAAATCAAATTAAATGCTGCTTCTTTTCCTGGCATAAATGAACACATATCAGTTAAACCTTTTTTAGAAAATGAAGCTAGCTGATAGTAAAGTTTATAAATTAACAAAATTTTATTAATATTTATTAAATAGAGTATAATAATGTTTATTGTATGTATAGTATATTGTATTTTTAATAATATAGAATAGATATTTTAAGTTTTAATACAGTTCTATTTTAGATGGCAATGTTAAATATATAGCACACTGGCACTTTAAATGTTTAATGAGATGGTATTCAAAAGCCATGATGATTGGTTAGTAAGAATATTTAAACAGAAATAGAATGGTATTGAATTGTTCTGAAGAAGTCTAATGATTTTAGATGAAAGCGCTAAACGTTGTATGTACTGAATAAAGTGAATTCGGAGACTACAAGTGCCGGTGTTTTTGTGGTCTGTGTGGAGTAGAACTTGGAAGGATATCCGTGGTTGGTGCATGTTATACAGTTGACTGGTTCTACATTACGTGATTTTCTGGTGCTTTAGTATTGGGAGAGTTAGTTTTATTTTGAGAGGGTGTGCTGCTTGGCTTCTTCAGTATTGGGAGAGTTTGTTTTTACAAGGTGTACTGTTTGGTGGCTTTGGTATTGGTAGGATTGCTGTTTCTTTCTAAGGGAGTACATCCTGGCTGATTTGGTATTTTGAGAGTTATTTTTAGAGGGTGAACTGCTTCACTACTTCAGTATTGGTGAGATTCCTGTTATTTTTACAGCATGCACTGCTTGGCTTCTTTGGTATTTTGAGTGTTTATTTTTTACAAAGAGTAATGCTTGGCTGTTTCAGTTTTGGGAGAGTTTGTTAATTTTATATGGTATACGTCCTGGCTTTTCCTATATTAGTAGGATTTCTCTTATTTTTATAGTAAGTACTGCCTGGCTGATTCAGTGTTTGGAGAGTTTTTTGTTATTTTTACAGGGTGTCCCACATGGCTACTTTGGTACTGGCAGGATTTCTATTGTTTCTACAGGGTTTGTACTGCTTAGCTTCTTTAGTATTCAGAGAATTTCTGTTAGTTGTACAAGTTGTACCGCTTTGCTGCTTGTGTATTGTGTGAGTTTCTTATTTTTCCTTTTGTACTGCTTGACTGCTTCAGTACTGTTACTGAGAGAGTTTATTTTTATAGAATATACTGCTTTGGTGTTTCGGTATTGGGATAGTTTCTATTATTTTAGTAGGCTGTGTTGCTTGGATGTTTCAATAGTAAGAGAATTTCTGTTATTTTTACAGGGTCTACTGCTTAACTGCTTTAGTATTGGGAGAGTTTCTATTATGTCTTTCCATATCACTTTTGCAGTATTCAAAATGTAAGGGGTCTCCTGCCAAGGATAGCCCAATGTCCATCCAGTATACCAAAGCCTTTAGTACTTATAGGCATTGCATGTCACACACATGCTCCCAGTGCATGGTGTAGGGCATAAAGGTGATGCACGGATGCACACACACAACTTCTTTGCTGCCAGTCTGAACACCATCATTGAACATAAGTCTGAACACTCTTCTGCTGTGCTGTTTGCCAAGCCACATTTCAGATAAGTGCCCCATTGGGGTTTCTTCTTTTTCATTTTTCATTTATGTCATCCAGAAAGGGAAAATGTCAGTGTGGGAGGCAAATTCCCATTAAAGACCGTCACAACTAGTGTCTTTTCTGGTTGGGTGCTTCCCATGAACATACACAGTGTTCTATCTGCCAGACCTTTGTCCCTGAGACCCTACATATGTAGTCTATCCTCTTTATCTATTTACCTCAAAAAAGAATGTATTAAGCTGTTGGCTCAAGGTGTTATTGTGGAAGCTTCCCATCCTGAGGGTCAGCCATCTGACAAGAAAAAGACCAAAAAACTTAGGTCTGATATGGCTGCTGTCCAGCCACCCCTGAAAATCTTCAAGGCTAGTGAAAACCCAGAGGATCATACTGTGGTTGCCTTGGATTTCTCTGTGCAACCCCATTGGACGAAGGCTTAGATCTGACTTCTTGCACATTCATGGAGGCTTTACAAACATTTGCTCCTGATACTGAGGGGGAGCCTTGGCTGATTATAGCCAAGGGACCGGGAGAGATTCCGCAGATCTTAGGAAGAAGATTCCTAAAATGCTTCTTGAATGTCTCCAGGGGTCTTGCCCTCTGAGGGTGTTTCATCCAGACTTCCTGCAGAAAAATACAGTGAAAACCAAACATATTTCCCCTATAATTAAGGATCCCCAACATGAATGGCAGGATTTTATTCTGGTTATTAAATGCTTTAATGGCTTTAAAGCATCTGTGCCTACCCCTCCCTGGTCTTTCACTCCTCTTAAAAGAGAGCCTCCTGCACCTGTGCAACCTGATAGATTTTACAAGGAGCCTGATGAGAGTTAATTTATAATAATAATAAATGCCCTTATGCTGACCCTTCTGTAGTGTATATTTCATCTGTCAAGCCCTACAAGTTGTTGGCCTCTACTAAGTTGCTGCCTTCAGATAAGGATAGTAAGGCCATGGAGAGGCTGGGCAAAAGGTTTATACTGCTGCCACTTTATCCTTTCAGGCCATCAACTACCATACTCATATGAATAGTTATGTCTTGTATGTCTTTCCTCAGGTTTCTAAAGTGGTTTCTGACCTTCCTGACTGTGAGGGAAAGGCTTCTACCCTTTCCCAGTTGGACTCAACCTCTCAAGTTGCTCACCATCTGTCAAATGCAGCTGTGATGCAGCTGATGCCTCTTCCAGGGATGCTGCCGTTGGTTCAGTTATGAGGCATTACTCTTGGCTTTGTCTTCAGGCTTTGCCTGATGACATGAAGGCCAAACTATCGGATGCTCCTTAGGATAATTATTATTATTATTATTAGTACTATTATTGACACTTGTTTACCTGGCTAGTCCCTCTGAGTCACATAACCCATTTTCAGTGGAGGGCCGGGGAGAAAAGCTCCTTATAAAAAATAGTTACACATATAATACACATGATCCAACATTTGTTGACTTTGTTACGCATTGCAATATTAAAACCAAATAAAATGGATGTCCAAAAGACCACTGATCACCAAATAAAAACTAAGTTTTTAATATAAACAAATACAGGTAAGCACTTTCATTCTGTAACTTCAGAACTTCATCAGACAAAATACATATTCATTCACATTTAAATAATCAACCTAATAGTCATGTGAGCAATAAAAAATCATGTGATACTTAAAAAATAGACAAAAATCACATCCTAAAATGGCACACCCCACCTAAACAGCTAAACATAAATTACATCTTTATCCAGAAACACTTTTTTTAAATAAGTTATAATAATAAATTGCAAAACTCATCTGTTCAATGCCTTCAATTTAAGTAACAAAGAGCTAGAGACATGATCATTAACCCTGGCCATTTATAAGAGTTAAGGTAAATGTACCAAAAGAGTTAGCATTTCTCCAACACAAGTTGCCAAGATCCCCCTCGAGGATTGAGGTTCATGTTTTCTAGCACCATAAACTTAAAAGTATGACCCTTAAAACATATTAGATGTCTACATAAAGCATTAGTAGTTTTTCTTTTCTTGATGTCATAATGGTGTTCATAAACCCATTCATGGAGTTTACGCTCCATTTTACCTATATAAAAATATTCATAAGCCTGGAATATAGCTATATAAAGTAGCCCAAAGCTTTCACAGTTCATTTTCCCTTTAACATTAAAAGGTTTTTCTGGTACTGTAAATCTGTCACCCTCCAGTAAAAGTTTGCAGTACCTACATCTCCCACATTTATAAATACCATTTGGTCCTCTCAAATCAACATCAATGGTTCTCAAATATTGATTTCAAATTTCTACCCCTCCTGTAAACTATTAAAGGTTTATCAGGTATTTTGTCCCTAATATTTATGTCTTTAAGTAGACTCCAATTCTTATAGAAGATACTTCTTATCGTGTGACTATTGGAAATATATGAAGTAATTAGTGCCTGGAAAGCATGCAGTCCTTCTACATTCAGGTTTGAAGTTAACCTTTCAAATTCACCAGTGGAAACAGTTTGTTTAGGACATAAAAGAGGAGCAAAATACCTGGTTTCCCTTTTTGAATTAACCTCAACTGTAACTTCCTCTATACGGTTAGAATGGTAACCTCCTCCCCGAAAACATTTGTTTACATAGCTGACATTCAACATTATAACAGCAAAAAAAAAAAAAAAAAACAAACAGCAAACACAAGAGCCTTCCAAGTTGAAAAAGTGCTTTACTGGTGTCTCTTCAACATTATAATCCTCTTTACTAGTAGACATACATGCTGCCCACACAACTTGACCTTTGACAACTGCCCACTTTTGTTTAAATGGATATGCACTATTAAAATGCAGAAACATGTTAGAGTGAGAGGGCTTCCTTTAAATGCTAGCAGCAAAGCAAGCCCTATTTACATGTTTACTTAACTTCACATCCAAGTAAGATGTACTATCATGACAAATACAGTCGGAAAAGTTTAAAAAAATAGTACTTGAATTAATATAATCCAAAAATGTGTCCATTTGTTCTCACTGTCCACTCCATAAGGTGAATATGTCATCTAGATAATGTAAATATAGTGTGAAATATTTAGCAAACTGACTATTGAACAGAAACTTATATTCCCACTGGAACATTACGATGTTTGTGAACAAAAAAACTCAATGTTAATTTATGGTTACCCCTTCTTTTTGTAAGTACAATTGTCCTTCAAAATATATAAAATTATTAGAAAGTACTAACTCCACAAGTTCAGCATACAAATTAATTTTGTCCTGTTCAGTTCCCCTTTTCACCAAATAATCAGAGAGCCACCAAACCCCAATGTCATGAGGAATAACAGTATATGTCACACATCAATTGTAACAACAAATGTCATTTTCATTAAAGTCCATTCATAATGTCCAAGAAGTGCTAGGAGTCCTGACAGATATGCAACTCTTGTTTCAAAAGATGTTTTAAACTATTGTCCAAGAAAATTGCAGTGGACTTGTAATAGAACCCCACCCGTCCACAATTAGGCGAAAAGGAGGGTCACGCCAGTCCTTCTGAATCTTCAGCATTCCAAAGATAATAGGGATAACAGGAGAAGGTATATTCAAAAATCGGAATTCCTCAGCAGAAATTCTGCCATCAATAAATATATTTTAATTGCACTCACTCCAATCCAGTAATATGTCACATTCAATTGATTTTTTACCAACCTTTTCATAAGCCTTGCCTTCCAGTAACCCATTCATGTATTTTTTATAATCACAGGATTTTTTTATTGGTCACATGACTATTGGGTTTATTATTTAAAAGTGAATGAATATGTGTTTTATTGTCTGAAGTTCTGAAGTTACAGAATGAAAGCGCTTAATTTGTTTGTTAAAAACTTAGTTTTTATTTGGTGGTCCGTGGTCTTTTAGACATTTGTTCTGTTTGGTTTTAAATTTGTCTGTTTGTGTTTTGTTTTTTTACACATTAAAATATACCATTACATGCTGGAGATAGAGTGGTGGTTGGTTTTGTAAAGTTTGATGTGATAGTGGAGTAGTTTAGGAGAGGGAGGTTAATGAAGTAAGAGGAGGTTTAAGGATGGAAAAGTAGATTAGCCTGGACTAAGGCATGTATATAGGCATAATTTGTGTTCTTTCAGGGGGGCTTTGAAATGAGGTGGGTTAGGAGTTGGTCTAAGATTGGACATAAAGTATTCCATAACTTGGTGATACAGTATGAGTAAAGTGATTTTCCTTGGTTTCTGGAGGGTTTTAGGTATCAACAAGGTTTTTAACCTCTGATATGAGTGTTCTGTTTGGTTTCTAATATTGGACTAGGTTAAATAGGGCAGGCTGTGGGCCTATATACTAATTTGTGGATTATGGTTAGTTGTATATAAATAAGGTAGTTTGATAGTTCCAGCCAATTTAATTCTTTTAGTGGAATCCAGTGATGTGTACGGTAGTTTGAGCTTGTTGTAGGCTTTGCTACTTTGTTGTAGCATTGTTCCAAGTTGGTCTTGGTGGAGTTTTGTAGATTGGTTAGAATACAGGATACATAGAATAATGATAGGAGCAGGAGGGTTTTGGCCAGGGTGGTCTTCATGGAACTGATAAAAAAGTGTCTATTTCTGTAGAAGAGTTTTATATGTATCTTCTTGATATTTTATTGGGTATGCAGGTCAAAGCTGAGCTTTTTATCAATAATACCTAGGAGTTTAGTATCTTGTACAATTTCTAAGATGGTTTTCTCAGCTGTGAGAATATTGAATTGGTGGGGGCTGAGGGTGGTGTTTTTGGGAGAAAGGATGTGTGGGGCATTGTGAGCCATGCTGCAGTTGCTGAGAATAATTGCTAGGTTTTGATTTGAAGTTCTTGGAGAGTACAAGAGGTGCAGATTAAGGGTGAGTCATCTTTCTATTGAATTAATGTTCCTGGGTATAGATTATTGGTGAATATGTTGCAGAGTAGTGGTCCTAAAATATAGCCTTGTGGGACTCCTGTAGGGCTTTAGGAGGACAGTTGGTTAGACCATTTCACAGCTTGCCTCCAATCATGTGTTGTGGAGCTTCCTAGTTTGGATAGTGTGTCTAGTAGTAAAGCATATGATACTGTGTCAAAGGCTTTTGAGATGTCCAGGAAGACTGCAGCTACTAAGTATCCTTTATCCCTGGGCTGGTTAATTTTATTTGTAAAGGATAGTAATGCAGTGGATGTGCTATGGTGAGGCCTAAAGTCATGCTGAGTTTGTGTGAGAAGGTTGTTTTGGATTAGATATTTCATTAATTGTTGGTGAATACACCTTTCCATAATTTTGGATAGTGGGGATAGAATTGATATTGGACGGAAATTAGATATTTCTGTGGAGTGTCCTCCTTTATGCATTGGTGTTATATGTGACATTTCCAATATTGCTGGGACTGTACCTTTTGAAAGTGATCTGTTGATTAGGATGCTTATTTAATAGACAACTGAATCAGCTGCGAGTTTTAGGTGCTGGGGTGAGAGGTTGTCAGCTGATGCAGAGCCAGGTTTTAGCTTGAGCAGTAGCTTTCTAATTGTAGAGGTGGGTATGAGCTGAAAGAAAGTATTGTTGGGGTTATTTTTTGGTTGTTAGTGCAGTTGTGGGTTTGGTCATTAGTAAGAAGAGCTGAGTTATTTCGGTTTGAGTATATATTTTGGTTGAGGTGTACTGAGTTAGTTTTGGAGGTGTGTAAGTCTGATATGGATTTTATGAAGCATTTGTTAAAGTCTTCTGCTATTTGTGATGGGGGCATATTTGGTGAAGGGGAGTGACCCTTGTTATTTCCTGGGTTGATAAGGGTAGTTATAGAGTACCAGAATTTTTTGTGGTTGTATTTGTGTTGTTAGGGTTACCACCTGTCCCACTTTGCGAGGGACAGTCCCTCTTTGGGCAGTTGTGTCCTGACAAAAAAATTGTAAAAATGGCAAATGTCCTGAGATTTTAGGACAAAATTATTTCCTATATTTTATGTAATAGTTGCATAAAACAGTTATTCTGTATCTGAAATACATAAACGTTATATGAAACAGAATAAGCAATTAAAATGCTGCAAGAATAAGCTTTATTTAGGCAAAAAAGTTAATATTCTATCCTTTGTACTGGCCGTGGGTATGTGTCGGCCTGTAAAATCTGATGTTTGTACCAAAAATGTCCCACTTTGGTCATTTGAAAAGATGGCAACCCTATGTGTTGTAGCTGGAGGTTTGAGAAATAGGTTTCCTTACATTTATCCACTAGTTTAGTAACTTTGTTGAATACTGTTTTAAAGGCTTGGAGATTTTGTTGGGTTCTGTTCATTTTCCATTTTTCCCAAGCTATGGCTCTTTTCTTCTTGAGGTCTTGGCAGTTAGCAGTTAACCATGGGGCTTTAGTTTTCTTTATTCTTTTTGTTCGTATAAGATCAAGGCTATCAATTATTTTCTGGAAGAATGTATTGAAATATTTTATGGCATAATTGAAGGGTAAGATTTTTAAGGGTGCCCAGTTAATTCTAAATATTTTATTGTTGAGAGTTTGTTGGTTAAGTCTTGCGGTGTTTGACTCTTTTTACAGTATGTTTGCTGAAACAGTGGGTGGTGGCTGTGATGGCAAAAGCTGGGAGTGGGTCATTTAATGAGACTGAGATTGTACCCAAGGAAGAGAAATTAGAGATGTAAGATACAAGAATGCAGTCTAAGGTAGAGTGGCTAGTGAAGTCTTTTTTGAACCTAGTTGGGTCGGTGATTAGTTGTTTGAAACCGTACAGGTTAAAACTTGTGGTGGGGAGTTTGCTTTGATTGTTTGCCAATTTATGCTCATGTTGCCTAGGATAACTGTTTCAATATGCTGTTTTCTGTGGTCCAGGATACAATATCTTTCAGTACTGGTATATTGTTTCCAGAAGGGATGTCCACGATGATGATGCAGATCTTTTTGAGTTAAGTTTAGGAAGGTTATTAATAATTCAGCATTTTGGAATTTGGGTATATTATGGGGGTCTAGAGTTATGTTAAGTATGGAGGGATAAAGGAGGGCTATTCCTCCATCTTTCATTTGGTCTGTCTAGTCCATATATTGCAAAGTTGGGAGATGTAATCTCAGTTTCTTTTATGTTGGGATTTAGCCAGGTTTCTGTCAGGGCTAGTATATATGGTTTGCTTTGTTCTAGCCAAGCACATAAATAGGTTATTTTATTGCATATGCTTCTTAGGTTGATGGTAAATAGGCTTAGGATTTTGGAGTTTGAGTGTTTGGGTGTATGTTGCCACTGTGTAGTAATTTGTGAATTAGATAAGAATATAGTCAGTTGTACTTAGTTCTGAGGTTGGAATTTAGGGCAATGAAGTGGTGTCTGGTTGTGGAATTGTTTCTTATTTTAGTCTTGCAGTTGTAGGGGAAAGGGTAACAAAATAGTTGGGGGAAATATTTGAGTAATGGCTTTGTTTTTGGGGTATGTTGCTGGGGAGTGGTGGTGTAGAATAGTTGTCTGATGCTGTTTTAATTGTGAATGCTGTGGCCAAACTTAAGATTAATGGTGGTGTGAATAAGGTGGAGGAAGAGAGCAAATTACTATTTGAGTAATAGTACATGGTGTTGTGTGGGAGGTTAATTAGAGTCTAGCTACATTTGATTGGCTTGGGTTTTATCAGGGATGGATAGATTTGAGATTGTGATGTGAATTTGGTGGGATGTAGTCTGATTAGTTGGGAGTTGATTGTGGGTGGGGTTTCTTCAACTATTGATTTGTGGATATGGGAGGGTGGGAAGTGGAGTGAGCCCTAGCATAGCAAGGGGGAACACATTGGGATGATTCGAGGAGCTGCAGTTGGCTGCAGAAAATCAATTAGAAGAGAAAAAGTGGACAGTCAGAGAAGTGAGTGAGAGTGTGAGCTGGGGATAAGGGAAAGTGACTGAAGTGAAACACTATATAGTGAAGAGCAGACAATACAGTTGTTGTGGGGAACTTAATGAAGACAGGCTGGGCTGAAGGTTTGCTAAGAGCTAGAGGAATACAGAGGGAGGGGAGAAAAAGCTAAAGGTACATCTCAATGATATGCAGGCAGCCTTTCTTTGAACAGATACGGTCAGTTATTTATGTAATAATAACACATACATTGCAGATTTGAAACCAGGAGATGAGAATAACAGTCTGGTTAGTTTGGGGGTTTGAAAAGTTTCATGCTGGGTTGGTAGGCAGTATGTAATGAGGTTTTTAACCAGGACTTAAAACCTAATGAAAAGGAGGAGAGAGAAAGAGGTGAGAACATGAGGGAGACAGCAGTAAGTACAGTTTCAGATAAGGTAGAGTTAGGGACAGGGAAATAGAAATGAAACTTAAAGAAGTAAATGTAAATATTTTACATATATATATATATATATATATATATATATATATATATATATATATATATATATTTATTGCAGACTATACCTAGTTCAAAACAACAGTTCTGTACGCTAATGTAAAAAAAATAAAAAATAAGAGGTGTAGAGTCTATGAGCTGTTCTGCCTATGCACCATTCATTATACTTTTTGTGTGAATAAAATCTAAGACATGGTAACTTAACTGAGAGATGAGCGTCTGCAGTGACCTATACTGAAAAATCTACAGAGACCACACTAATAATTATATGAATTAAGATGTCACTTTCTGAATAATTTACACTGAGCAAGCCAATGATTGAATAAGTACAGTTCTCACTAGTCCATTTTGCACAGTTAATACGCATAGGCAATACACTGATTATAGCAATAAGCAGAGACAAAGATTAAATGGCTAGTGCGGTTAGCTTTGGTGAGTTCAGTAGTAATCTAGGTATGGCTCACACTGGATATTACTATGTGGTAAGATGCCTGCACTGCAGTATGCATAACATTAGATATATTAGGAATGCTGTAATTTTAGGTGAACAGAGAGCTTCCTGCTAGACTAAACTTGGTTGAATAGTTGTATCCAGGCTTAGCTAAACAAGATAGAGAGAGATTGTACAAGGCAGTTCAGTAATAATGATAGCCAGCAGAGCATACTTTAGTCATCAGGAGTCACAAAAAATACAATATTTATCCAAAGGAATGACTGCTGCACATCACTGGGATGAGTAGCGGAGCTCAGGGTGAAGCATAGTGTAGTAGGTGCTGCTACTGTTGAACATGTCAGGTGTCTCCAGGATAAGTATAAAGCCTTGCAGGAGCTGAAACATATTTTTGGTTCTCCTATTCCCAGTTTTCAGAAGAATTATCCTTCCAAATCTGCTTTTGTTCATAGGCAGTCTCACCCTCCACCTAATGAAAAAAAGGGTTCTAGACATGTGCCTCCTGCTAAGTGTACCCAGACTGCTTCCTTCCAGAAACCTGCTCATCAGGATAAGCCAAGCACTATTTTACAATTTCTTCCCCCTTTCCCTAGACCAGGTTCCCTTAGCCCTTCACCTTTCCCTATCTTTTCTAAATTGGTTAAGGATCACAAGAGACTCTTGGGTTCTGTCCATTATCTGACAGTGATATGTTATGGTTTGAAAATCTCTTTCTTTCTTTTTGGGCATTCCTCAACCTCCTTGTGAGTAGCCTACTCTTTTCCCAAGAGGTACTCCATTCTGTTTTGGTACAGGGCACCATTCAAGCTGTGCCTCCTACCCAGGTTGGGAGGGATTTTTTTTATTACAGAATGTTTTTGATTCTCAGAAAGGAGGGCACTTGGAGACCAATTCTGGGTCTTTCCCAGCTCAACACCTTCCTCAATATTCCTTCATTTCAGATGTTCTCTTTTCAGACTTTATTTCCCATTCTACACCAGGCCTTTCTGGTTTCTCTGGATCTCTAGGATGCATACCGTCTTATCCCCTTTTCAGGAAATGTTTACATTTCTCTGTCTCTTTCTTGAGTTTTCAGTTCTCTGCTTTGCCCTTTTGGCCTCTCTACATCCCCAAGGGTAAACACCAAATGTTTCATTCCTGTCATTGCCTTTTGCAGGATGAGAGGAGTTTGGATCTCTCTCTATCCAGATGAACTGCTCATTCAAGCTGCTTCTTCCCACATTCTACTTCAGGATCATAAGTTTACTATTTTCAGGCTACAGAGTCTGGGATTCACTATAAACTTCCAGAAATCAGCTCTGACTCCTTCTCAGGATCATATTTTCCTTGGTTGCAGGCTTCAGACCCTACTCATGCTGGTATCTTTGCCTACCTCCAAGGCTTTGTTTTTCACTGCCTTTTTCTAGTGTCTTGTTTATCTGGCTTCAGTTACACCCATGGAATTTCTCAGTTCTCAGGTTCATGGCTTCCACAGGATCCAAAGCTCTCTCTGGCCAGGTTCCACATGAGAAAGCTTCAGTGGTATCTAAAGTCAGTGTAACTTCAACATTGCCACCCCCTTGGACTTCCTGGTACACTTCCTTCCCACTTGCAAGCTAGAGCTTCAGGAGTGGATTCATCAACTTTCTCCCAACCTGGGGCATCATTTCCAAGCTTCCATCCTGATTCAAGAGCTCTTTACAGATGCTTCAGAGAGGGGATGGGGGGGGGCTCCTCTGGCTCTCTCAAGGTTCAGGGTCTCTGGCCTCTTCATCAGAGCTCAGACCACATCGATATAAAGTAGACAAGGGCTCTTCTTCTAGCTCTTCAGGATTTTCATTTTCTCTTTCACCCCAGGTGGCTCAAAAATTTTCAGACAAATACCACAGTGATGTGGAATGTCAACAAGCAAAGGGGTGCAAGGTCCTATATTGTTTGTAGACTAGCTTGTCAGGTCTGGGATCTAGCTATCCAGTATCAAGTGACTCTTCAAGCAATTTATATTCCCTCAGAACACAATCTTGTGGCAGACTCTTTGATCGGGTCCAGCACACATGCTCACTAATGGAGGCTTCACAGTGGGTGTATCCTTGATGTCCATTGGTGGGATATTCCTGAATTAGATCTTTTTGCCTCCACTCTGAACAGACAACTTCCACTTTTCTATCCCTGAATCCCAGGTCCTCTGGCTTTGAAAGTAGAGACCCTGTCTTTTCCTTGGAAATTGATGTTTCTATAAGCCTTCCCTCCCATTCTTCTCTTACTGTTAGTCTTCCGCAATATCAGCAGAACTCTCCCAAAATCTTGTGAGTGGCAATCTTTTGTCCCAGACAGCATAGGTTCCCCTTCTTTCTCACTTGGACAGGGGCAATCACCACAAGTTACCTCACCAGGTGGATATTCTTGCACAAGACAAAGGGTATCTTATCCATCCTCATTTGTCCACTCTTCAACTGACACTGTGGGTGATAGTGCTTTGATCCCTTTCAGACACCTCTTTTCTGAGGACATGCTTTGGGTTTTACAGGAGGCCAAGATACCCACTACCAGGAAATCATATTTGTCCAAATGGAAAAGATTTTTCTGTCTGATGCTTCTCTTGCCATCAGGATCCCTTATCTGTGGTGGTTCCTCTTATACTGTTTTTGTGATTTATTCCATGCTGTGTAAGCATATTCTTCAGTTAAAGCTCACCTGTCAGCAATTTCTGCTCATTTGCCCTTACATCCTCCTCTGTATTTGAAGTCAAGCAGTTTCTTTTTTTCCCCTCAAATATTTTATTAACATTTAACAAGTAAATGAAAAAAATATAACATTTAATGTATACATATAAATAGATAATTAAACAAGCAAACTAATAGAAAAAACTAAATACAATTATTACAATGGTCTCTACAAAAAAAAAAAAAATCATAAAAATACTCTAAATGTTGAAAACGTTTTTGCTACTGATGTTCTAGTAACTGTTTAACAGTTTTTTAAGCTTCATCCAGATGTTGTAAGAAGTGATAATTCTCGGTTCTCATCTTGATTGTAAAGAGTTTTAAATGACAAACATCAGTTGCAATACTTAAAAATTCCTTTAAACTTTGAGTCAATTTCCTTTTCCATTTTCTGGTGATTACTTTCCTTGCAATTAACAGGATACTCCATAGAAGTGGATAATTTATTTCCTTTACACAAACAGGTTGTGTTGTATTGAATAAGACTAATGATTTGTTAAAACAATTTGATCAGTAAATAGAGCCTGCAAAAAAGAAAAACATTATTATCCCAGAATGGTTTAATAACTTTACAGTTAAAAATGTATGCTGCCAATCTGCCTTATTATTCATCTGACATATCCAACATAAAAAAATTTGTATACATTAGTTAAATTTTTTTGTGGAGTAATACAAGTTTTATCCATGAATTTCCATGTAAATAATCTCCATTTTAATGAGAGAGTACTTTTTTTGAAGATATGTTTTTTTTATTATCATTATCTGGATAGTAATTATTTATTGATTCAAAATAATCCCAGTGACTGTTATTGTAATCTGTTGCATTTTTAACTACTTTATATATTCTGGATAAGAGTCCTTTCTCTACTAATTTCTGATGCATCACAGTGACTAAAATAATCAGTAAAGTGAGGCATAACATTTTTTACAGATGGTTTCATTAGGTTAATTTTGTTCTCTACTGAGTATCGACAGTTTTGAATATCTAACCACATTTAGTAGATATATATTAAACCATTTGCAACTGATACCAGTATAGAGATTATTTTTCTTAGAAGCATTCATCATAGATAAAGGTGCATATATAGTTTTGTGTGTATGTCACAGGAAGCCATAGAAAAAAACATGCTTTGTATCTTAGAGTTTTATAAATAAAATTCCTGATAGTGATTAATATCAAGGAAATATATGAGGAATTAACATATTTTGATTGTCTAAAATATAATCTTTTAATAGCCAAAGAAAATTATTAAACCAACAAGTAAAAATCACCACCGCTAGCAAGAGCTCGAACCTGTACTGAGATAAATAGATTCCAAGCATATAATAGTAACAGTTTTAGTCAGGTTCAAGTGAGGCAGAAAAGTTCACCAAATAGTCACTTTGTATAAGGTTGCCGTCTGTTCAGACCCAACAATACCATCTATTCAGACCTAAGGAAATTTCTGGATACAAAAGTCTATTCAGACCCCATGAATAAAATAAAACAAGCATATATTACTTCAATAATCTTCTTGTAGAACTTATTATTTAACGAATACTTTATTGGAATGAACCAAGGTAAGCGCTTTCGCTGTAAAGCTTTTTCAAACCATAAACTAGATATACACATGAGAGCCAATATATATATACACCCACATCTAAATTGAATCAAAGGTTAATTGGTTCAATTAAGCATCCATTAAGTATTCAAGCTTTTAAAAATACACTTTGTATAAAACAAAAAGTTAAAATGCACTAAAAGTACTCAGCAAAAGTCTGTTATAAAAATGACATATGTACTAGAAATGCTTCTCAATAATCAGTTGTAAAAATACTTATATAATGTGTGAAATTAATTAAATACATAAAAATATATACTGGATAAAAATATAAAAGAATATATACTTAGAAAATATATATATAGAAATATAAATGAATAATAGTCAATATATATGACTCTTGCTTACATATAAATAATGATGCAAAATTTCTTGTATGTATTAAAATCATGAAAACATACTGAGTATGCATTTGTGGAGTTTATATGAATAAATAATAAATGAATAAAATCTTTCCTTATTACAAATATATAAAACATTTCACATATATACAAAAGTAAATATATACTAAAACACACTAATACTTTAGAGGTATTAGAAATTTTTCATATATATATATATATATATATATATATATATATATATATATATATATATATATATATATATATATATATGTGTATATATATATATATATATATATATATATATATATATATATATATGCATATATATGTATGTATTATGTCATAATGCAAAAGAAATTTTAATAAACTTTAAATGACCCAATATAAAGGAATAATAAATGCAGATATTTTATAATATCTAAATATTTAATAACCATTAATTAATGTTTAATATTTAAAATTCCTTCCTTTCAAAGCAGGCTTCAATGGTATTTTTTCATTCAAGCCTGGTGGAATATGTGCTTGCATCTTAATGATCCAATCTGTTTCAATTTGTTCTGTTTTATTCCTGACATCCCCTCCTCTAATACTGGGTACATTTATTTGTATGGCCATAAACTTAAACTGATGTAATGAGCCTTCTTGTAGTACATGTTTGGAAAGTGCATTAACTTCTGACAATTCTGATTTGATACATGTGTTCCCTTATTCTGTTTTTTAACTTTCTATCAGTTTTTCCGATGTAAAATGCAGTGCATACTGTGCACATTGCTATATAGACTATGTGTTCTGTATCACAATTTGCCCTAATATTAAAAATGTGAATTTTAGAAGTATTAGGGTGCACAAACATATTTGTACTAGATATATAAGGGCAGAAATTGCACTTGTTACAAGGTTCAGTACCACATGTACTATAATTTATATCATTATTTATGTTATTTGGGAAGCATAACAGTCTATGTAAATTTTTCTTATTTTTGTATAAAAATTGTGGTTGCTCACCTACTAATTTTCTAATCTCAGGGTTTACTGTTAATATTTCCCAATGTCTACGTATAACATCCTGAATTAATTTTATATCTTGAGTATAAAATAGAGTTATTTTTTGTTCCTTCTTATTGCTCATTTCTTCTATTCTTTTCTCCTTATATACATTTTATTCTTGTGCAGAGAATATTGGACATGCCTTATTGTCCCTGGTATGTTTTATATCAATGAACCCTTTATTTATTTCCATCGATTTGTATTTCCAATTCATTAATCTTGTGTTTAAATCATTTAATTCTGTTTCAAAGTTACTTTGTATAGGGTTTAATCTGGACACTCTTATGGCTTGTCCTTTAATAATATTAGAAAAAATATGGTGTGGATGCATATGCATAATGAAGGTAATATAGAGCTACCGTATAATCCTATTAATACGTTAAACAGGAAGACAATGTATCCTCGACTACAGAAATGCATCTCTTATGACGTCAATACGTTGCTTGAACTAGAACTAGCAACGACCAGCGAAGGTGAAGCATTAGAAAGCATGGATTATGATTTTATTAACAACATGCTAACCTCTTTGGAGTCAGAATTGCTTAAACTAAAACGACTGCAAATGCAGAGGTACCATTTCGAAGTCTGCATACAGAAGAAAATAGTACCAAGAGGTCTTCGCATTCTCAAAATGCCTACCACAGGCAATGCATACCCAGAGCTCCTTTATCGCTGGCAGCAGATGAACATTGAGGTGAGCTTAAATTACATGACATTATTGAACAAATTTTTTCTACCAGAAGAACTAGAATTGCAAGAAAGTATTAAAAGAAGACAAAGTGAACTTTATAATGCGTTTAATGATGTGCTCATTGAACCATTATTAGATCGTTTAACTGATAGTATTTGCCTTTATGAAAAGAGACTTTTAGAACAAAAGAAACACAAATTATCCAGAGACTTGTATGATTTTCAGCATGGCCAAGTCTTCACTTGGCCCAGGGATTTTAGAAATGTACAAGAAAGAACTAGTAATTTTAGTAGGAATGTTAATAGAAATGTACATAGCAATGTAAATACACATAACAATGTACCTGGAAATCAACAAAAGATGTCATTGAATATTATTCCTAGTAATGAACTTGCTACTAACGTAGAAGAGGTAAATAGCAGTGCACCTATTGAGACCCTTGCTATTTATTTAGTTAATACAAATGCCATCCAAGTACCTACATCAAGTAATACATCACATGGAATGGCATCCCCTGTCAGTAACATCCAGCTTAATGAAGCAAGTACACATAATTCAGGGGACAATTCTTACACACAAGTGGTACGCAGTAAGACAACTGCCTTGCCCCCCAATAATTTAAAAAGAGCAGTACATAGCCCTTTCCCTATAGCTGAGAAAAATGGCAGAGGGAGAGATCGCTCAATGAGCAGAGGAAGACAAAAGAGAAGAGCCTCAGGGTCACAAATGAAAGAGCCAACGCTGAAGAAAATGTGGGAGAAAATGAATTAGTCCTAAATTTATCACATAGGCCATTAAGTAAGGTTGAATTGGAGGTACTAAACAAAGGTTTAACTTTTATTCCTTCCAAGCATAGTAATGTAACAGACACAGTTTTAGATATTGAGATGTTTATAAGAAATGTACAATTAAAAATGCAGTTTGTGGAAAATGGGCCCAGCATCTCTGAGAGGCCTTTAAAGAAGCCAAGTACATATATTCCAAACCTCCATCCCTTGCTAGATGCTTTTAGTAAGATTGTAGAGAAAGAAATTTTTACTTTAAAAAGTACTAATCAACCTAAACTTATGAAAAACAATTTAACAATTAAACAAACCAAGGCCTTGAGGAACCTTAGAGATGATAGAAATATATCCATCAGGCCAGCAGATAAAGGAGGCCCAATAGTAATTCTAGATAGGATATTATATGAACAAAAAATGAATGAAATGTTGAATGATACAAACTTTTATGAACCCATTTCATTTTTAAGGGCTCAACAATCTGTACTTAATGTATATAATACCTTAGATGAGTTACATCAACATGATATAATTGACTTAGGAATTTACAGTTTTCTTTTTGTAGAGAATCCAGTAACACCTACAATCCAGGGACTACCAAAGGTACACAAAGACATGTATAATCCACCTATGAGACCCATTGTCTCTGGCCGTGGATGGGTCACTGAACCCCTTTCTATATTAATTGAAAAAACTCTAAGACCACTAGTTGAGTTAAATAAATTTATTTTAAGGGACTCGAAACAATTCCTTATAGAACTGTATGAAGGAACAGAATTGCTTTCTGATAACTCTACATTTATAATGGTTACTATGGATGTTAAGTCATTATTCACCAATATTCCGAATGACACAGGAATATTGAACATTAAGTCATATCTAAATAGGCATTCAGACATGCCAGAACAACACATAGACTATATCTGTCTACTGTTGGAATTAGTCTTAGAAACCAATATTTTTCTGTTTGACAAACAATTATATCTACAGAAGGATGGCGTGGCTATGGGAACTTCCTGTGCCAATAGCTACGCCAACCTGGTAATGGCAACATGGGAGGAAGAGAAATTGTTCCACTTAGACTCATACCAGAAATTTGTCTGTTTTTACAGACGCTTTGTGGATGATTTATTTTTCTTGTGGAATGGTAATATGAATGAGTTACAAGAGTTTTTCATTGAAATAAATTCATTAACTTCATATTTAAAATTTACAACTACTAACTCTAGGGATGACATAGCTTTCTTAGATGTTTCAATTCATCGCCTGGACAACGGAAAATTGAACACAGGTGTACATAGAAAATCATGCTACAAGAATACCCTACTACACAGGGATAGCATGCATCCACACCATATTTTTTCTAATATTATTAAAGGACAAGCCATAAGAGTGTCCAGATTAAACCCTATACAAAGTAACTTTGAAACAGAATTAAATGATTTAAACACAAGATTAATGAATTGGAAATACAAATCGATGGAAATAAATAAAGGGTTCATTGATATAAAACATACCAGGGACAATAAGGCATGTCCAATATTCTCTGCACAAGAATAAAATGTATATAAGGAGAAAAGAATAGAAGAAATGAGCAATAAGAAGGAACAAAAAATAACTCTATTTTATACTCAAGATATAAAATTAATTCAGGATGTTATACGTAGACATTGGGAAATATTAACAGTAAACCCTGAGATTAGAAAATTAGTAGGTGAGCAACCGCAATTTTTATACAAAAATAAGAACAATTTACATAGACTGTTATGCTTCCCAAATAACATAAATAATGATATAAATTATAGTACATGTGGTACTGAACCTTGTAACAAGTGCAATTTCTGCCCTTATATATCTAGTACAAATATGTTTGTGCACCCTAATACTTCTAAAATTCACATTTTTAATATTAGGGCAAATTGTGATACAGAACACATAGTCTATATAGCAATGTGCACAGTATGCACTGCATTTTACATCGGAAAAACTGATAGAAAGTTAAAAAACAGAATAAGGGAACACATGTATCAAATCAGAATTGTCAGAAGTTAATGCACTTTCCAAACATGTACTACAAGAAGGCTCATTACATCAGTTTAAGTTTATGGCCATACAAATAAATGTACCCAGTATTAGAGGAGGGGATGTCAGGAATAAAACAGAACAAATTGAAACAGATTGGATCATTAAGATGCAAGCACATATTCCACCAGGTTGAATGAAAAAATACCATTGAAGCCTGCTTTGAAAGGAAGGAATTTTAAATATTAAACATTAATTAATGGTTATTAAATATTTAGATATTATAAAATATCTGCATTTATTATTCCTTTATATTGGGTCATTTAAAGTTTATTAAAATTTCTTTTGCATTATGACATAATACATACATATATATGCATATATATATATATATATATATATATATATATATATATATATATATATATATATATATATATATATATATATATATATATATATATATATATATATATATATATATATATGAAAAATTTCTAATACCTCTAAAGTATTAGTGTGTTTTAGTATATATTTACTTTTGTATATATGTGAAATGTTTTATACATTTGTAATAAGGAAAGATTGTATTCATTTATTATTTATTCATATAAACTCCACAATTGCATACTCAGTATGTTTTCATGATTTTAATACATACAAGAAATTTTGCATCATTATTTATATGTAAGCAAGAGTCATATATATTGACTATTATTCATTTATATTTCTATATATATATATATATTTTCTAAATATATTCCTTTATATTTTTATCCAGTATATATTTTTATGTATTTAATTAATTTCACACGTTATATAAGTATTTTTACAACTGATTATTGAGAAGCATTTCTAGTACATATGTCATTTTTATAACAGACTTTTGCTGAGTACTTTTAGTGCATTTTAACTTTTTGTTTTATACAAAGTGTATTTTTAAAAACTTGAATACATTGCGATGCTTAATTGAACCAATTAACCTTTGATTCAATTTAGATGTGGGTGTATATATATATTGGCTCTCATGTGTATATGGAGTTTATGGTTTGAAAAAGCTTTACAGCAAAAGCGCTTACCTTGGTTCGTTCCAATAAAGTATTCGTTAAATAATAAGTTCTACAAGAAGATTATTGAAGTAATATATGCTTGTTTTATTTTATTCATGGGGTCTGAATAGACTTTTGTATCCAGAAATTTCCTTGGGTCTGAATAGACGGTATTGTTGGGTCTGAACAGACGGCAACCTTATACAAAGTGACTATTTGGTGAACTTTTCTGCCTCACTTGAACCTGACTAAAACTGTTACTATTATATGCAAAGAAAATTATTAATTGTTATATTTTGATGCAAATATGTCTTCTGAATTGATTTCAGCCAGATGTTTTCTTGAATCTCTTTCCATTTGGCATTATAGTTATTATTTGACCAGAAAGAAAATGTTTTTATAATTGAAGACAGAAAATATTGTTCTAAGTCTGGCAGACCTATGCCACCAACTGACCAATCCCTTATATGATGGTTAAAAGTTAATCTAGGTTTATTGGGATACCAGAGAAACCTAAGAATCAAAGAGTTACATTGTTTTATATATTTTTAGGAGATGGAAGGGGTAAATATTTTATTATATATAATATTTTGGGTAAAATTATCATTTTTATTAAAGAAAGTTTTTCTTCCATGGAAAATAAAACCTTTTTCCACTTATTGACAATATTTTTAGAAATATCTAAGCTATTGTTATACTTTACATTTATTATACTTTTAATGTTTTCTGTTAAAGTAATCCCTGAACAATTAATTATTTATCCCCCACAATATATTTGGAAAAATATTTTTTCCATTTCATTAATAGTAAGACTTAATAGGCATCATTTTTGTTTTATTTTCATTAAAAGTCCAGATTTTTTCTAAAAAGACTCTATAGCATTAAAAACAGCTTTAAGAGAATTATCATTTAAGGTCACAAGAATATCACCAACAAACAAAATCTTACATTTTTTTATCTGGATACCTTTAATATCTGCTCTTGATCTTGTTTGCAAATGGCTCAATGATTAAACAATAGTGGTGACAACAAGCAGCCTTGCTTGGTTCCTTTAGAAACAAACATATTTTTATATAAGCTGAGGAATTTTTATAAAGTAAATTTATGAGTTGTGAAAAACTATTTGAAAAATGACATTCCTCAAGAACCAAATAAAGATATTTCTAATTAATAGAATCAGAGCATTATTTTTATTTTGTTTATTTATTTTACATTTGTTAACCGGGAAAGTCCGACTGGACACAGGTCCATTTTCAACGGAGGCCCAGGGAGATAAGCTCCAAACACATACATAGAATAACAGGCAATTACATGAAACATTCCTTCATATTATTAGAGCTTTCATTGCATACACACAAGGAGATGATACATACAGTATGGAATAAATTAAACTAACAGTTCATATAAAAGTCAAACATTGAGGTATAGAGTATCAAAAGACATCTACTCAAAAGACCTGAAAAGTGGCAGAATTTCATATGCATGAAACAGACTGTCTGAAAGTAGTTGGAGTACAGAGGAGTTACCTTTATAAGGGTTAGCCTGGTAAATGGCAAGAGCATAGCCAAATATTCTGAAAATGTTTTTTCAGGAGTTTTTTAAACTGAGTAGTGGAGGTGGTAGAGGTTGTATGGCTTAGTAGGGTGTTCCATTTTTTGGCAATGGTGCTGGCAAAAAGGGATTTGCCAGCATCATTTCTATGCTTGATGACTTTTATGAGGTTTTGGTTGCTGGATCTAAGAGTTCTAGTGGGGATGTGTGGTTGTATGAGTTCCTGTAGTGCAGAAGTTAGGTTGGGAATGTAGTAGAGTTTGCCAGCAGCAGATAGTTGGCTGAGTAGTAGCATATGAGGCAGCTCCAACCAGTTAACTTGCTTAAGTGACCGACAGTGATGAGACCTATAAGGTGATTCAGTAGCAAATTTAGCAATTTTGTTGTAACAAGATTCCATTTTATTTAGGTCAGTTTGCCAGAGATTAGTTAAGATGGGAGAGGCATATAAGAGGATGGATAGGAGATGGGTCCTTGCAATGGCTACTTTGGTGTTATTAGTCATAAAGTGTTTATTCCTATAAAGGAGTCCAAGTTTTTTGTTAACTTTCTTGATGGGTTTGAGCAATGTGGATGTCAAATTTAAGATTTCAACACCTAGTGGTTTTGTGTGTGTGGTAGGGCTGATTTGAGTGTTGTCTTTGGATGTGATGGAGAAGCTATCACTTAGGGGTGGTGGTTTTCCTGGGCCAAATTTAATAAGTTTGATTTTTTTGGGATTGAGAAGAAGTTTGATATTGGTGAAACATGTTTCTGCAAGGGTGAAGTAGTTCTGGGTTAAGGATTGAAGTTCATGTAGTGTGGAGGTGGTGCAAATAAGGGTGGTATCATCTGTATATTGTACTACTGACACAGAAGGTGAGGATAAAGTGATGTGGTTAGTATATAAGGAGAACAGTAAGGGACCAAGAAGAGACCCTTGAGGAACTCCTATTGTAACTGGCAATAGGGGGATTGTTGGTCTTTCCAGAGAACCATTTGTTGACGGCCAGATAGGTAGCTGTTAAACCAAGCAATAGAGGTGGGGCTTATGTTTATGCTAGATAGAAAATTGAGAATAATGCTGTGGTTAACCATATCAAAGGCTTTTGATAAGTCTAAGAATATGGAGGATACAAACAGACCATTGTTTCTGTGGTGGTGAACTATATCCATGAATGATAGGAGGACTGTGGTAGTGCTGTGAGATGGTCTAAAGCCATGTTGTGAAGCAGAGAGATGGTTGTTATCTTTGAGGTGTTGCATTAGTTGAGTGTGAATCACTCTTTCTAATATTTTGGTCAGAGGTAATAGGATTGCAATTGGACAAAAATTGGTCATCTCTAAGGAGTTTCCTCCTTTGTGTAGTGGAATGATATGTTAGTTTTTCCAGGAGGTGGGTACTTTGTTTTCCAGCAGTGATCTATTTATGAGAATAGAGACTGAGTAGGCTATGGCATCAGCTGATAGCTGAAGGAAGTATGCTGGGAGATTATTGGCTGCCAGTGTGGTTGCTTTTAGTCTTTTGAGGAGCTTAGAAATTACCCTAGTGGACATGGGGTGGAGGTTGAAAGTGGGGGTGTTGGGTTAAGTGTTGAAAAGGGTGGAGGTATTTGTTGGTGTGGGACTACTGGTACTGTACTGGGCATTGGCCAGGGTTTGGACAGTTTCAGTAAAGAATTTGGTGAATTGTGTAGAAATGTCTTCAAGATTGCTAGGTAGCACTGGGGATGGGGTGGTGGTTTTTCCTGGGCAGAGTATGCTATTTAATGTGGCCCAAAGTTTCTGGGGGTTATGAGCATGTTTTTCCTGCATGTTTTTGTAGTAATTGGCTTTGTATAGTTTGATTTGCTTTTTGGTTTTGTTTCAGAGGTCTAGATAGTTTTGTCTAAGACGGAAGGTTTTATTTATCTGATACTGTGTCCAAGCTTTGTCTCTTCCTTTCATTTTAGTTTGTGTCTTTGGTGATCCATGGGGCATAGTTATTTTTTATTCTAATGGTTCGGAAAGGTGCATGATGGTTTAGGATGTTTAGAAAGGTTGAGTTGAAATGCTCAAAGGCTTTGTCTAAGGCTATTGTTTAAGGAGCCCAGTTGACACTTTGTAGCTCTTGGATGAAGTTAGTGGCTATAAACTTTTTCCTGTTGTGAACTTCCCTGGGGATGGGTTGGTTGATAGATTGGATTTATACCTGATTATGTAGGTTGGGTGATGGTCAGTTAGGCTGTCTGAGAGACAGACAGGTGAGCCTGAGTGGGGTCAAATACTAGGATCCAGTCCAAGATTGATTGGTGTTTGGATGCTTTGTCATTTCTTGTGGGAGTTATTATGGTTTGGGTAAACCTGTGGAGGTTTAGAAAGGCAGAGGGATTGTGGCTGGATAATTTTGTCCAGTCTATATTGAAGTCCCCTAGTAGTATGGTTTCATGTGGAAAGGAGTTGGCTAGCCAGTTAAGTAGGTGTTCCATAACAGTTGTATTATTGCCTGGTTGGAGATAGCCACCTGCAGTAATTATGTGCTTATTGGGATTTATTTCTAGTTTGCCAAGGATTAGTTCTACATCTTTGATTTCTGAGTTATTGTAGTCTAGTTGCTTTATAGTGAGGTGATTTTGGAAGAGGATTGCTACACCCCCTCCCTTTTTCCTAGTCTATCTTTTCTAATCATATTGTAGCCTGGGGAAGTAATTTCATCATTGTGGTGTTCTGGTTTAAGTCATGTTTATGTTAATATTGTGACTTCAGGCAATGTCTAAACTAGTCTTAAATTATCTTTTATACTATTTGCATACTCAATTATGTTTAATAATCTTTTGATATTATAAGTATTCCTATTTGTTATAAATCCAGATTAATTATTATTAATCAGATGTGGAAGAAGTTGTTGAATTCTAGTAGTAATTTTGGCCATAAAACCTTTGTAATCAACATTCAAAAGTAAACTTGGTCTACAAGAGGAACACACTGCTAGATCTTTGTCAACCTTTAAAATTGGAGAAATATGTGTATTTGCATTTCAGTAGAACATTCATTAAATCTTTAACTGTTAAAACTTTTTGTAAAATAATTAAAGCTCTTTTAGGCAGGAGTTTATAAAATTCTGGTATTATGCCATCATTACCAGGTGCTTTGTTAGGTTTTAGTTTATTAATTCGATTCTTAAGTTCAGATGTCAATATAGTTTTATAAAATAATTTCTTTTTATCTTCCTTCAATTTATTTTTAGTATGTTTTCTAATAAAAGTTTTAAATATTCCTATGAATTCATTGTTGGCTTATGTTGATTGATTTCACTGAAGTTAGTGACCTTACTTGTACCATCTAAAGAATGTTTCTTTAATATGATTAGATCTAATGAGCATCTTACTTCTATTGGCCAGTTTTTGCATGGATTTTGGATTTACAGAGTAGTTAGTTTAATGTTTTCTAAGTTTATCATAGTTTTATGGTTTAAAATTTCCAAGTATTACTTTGTAATTCATTGGTGTCTTTGGTTAGATTGTCTTTTCCTTTTCGGCTATTTAGTTTTGCTTTATCTGTCTCCTCTTGCAAATCTATCAAGTTCCTGTCCCACTGTTATTTCTTTTGAGCATATCAATTCATAATTTTTCCATATAAATATGCTTTTAAGGCATGCCACAGATAAATCACAGATAGTTCTCCTGTATAGTTAACTTCAATAAAGGATTAAATCTCTTTATTGTAAAATTCCTTATTGTCCTTTAAGTTTGTTATATAAGCTGGTATTCTTTTAATGGGAATATTCAGTTTAAAACCTAGAACCTAAAGAATGCTGCCACTATATAAATAGTTTGTGTTCAAGAGTTTGCAATGTATACTTCTTTCATAACCATTATTGTTCCAGACACATGAACATTTGTTTGAAATAGGACAACATAATTTGATTCTGTCAAAAGGTGTAAGCTCTGCCCATTGGAAGTTACAGTGCAAACTTCCTGATCTCCATTGGGGTGAATGAGTTAAACATGAATATTATAAATCCATAATAAATAAGTAAATAGTGGCTTTCAATACTTTAACTTTCAGGCTTATGCACTGTTTTACATTAACAGATGACGAGGAAGATTTTGCTTTTATATCATTGCCTCATTTGTGACATATATAGAAAATTAACTAATTTTCTACATTTTGTAATAAGAGATGCTGATTACACTAATTGCCTTCAAAAGTATTATTGTTAAGAGCATTGCCAGTCTTACTATGTGTAAGTGTCCTTTGGTTCTCCTCCTTGATTTATTAATTATTATTGGATGATTAAACTAGATAAAAGAGGAAAAATGAAATGTTAAATTACCTTGATGAAGGATACATCTAGGGTATTTGATTATAAACCTGTTAAAAGAGAAACATGGAATTATTGCTGAGCAAACAAAATCATATGGTAGATTAGCAAAAGTCTGAGTTTAAAAAAGTCACTTTTCTTTTAATGTCTTCATTCTTCCAATTATTTATTTTGGCTTGTCTTTTTGAGAACTACTGGTCTAGTCCATGTCCTCTATTTGTTCTATTACTTTTTTTTATTTCAATAATGGCATGGCATTGTCTAAGTTTTTAAAGGTTTTGGTTTCATCTGAAAGCAATACCATAAGTCTGGCTGGATCTGTGTACTCTCTCAATACTAAATGACATAGTTTCAGTTAAATCAAGGACTTTTGGGAGCCAGGATTTTAAAAGGTTTGTCATACTTTCCCCTTCAATTTTTTCAGGTAAACCAAAGGTATGGATGTTGTTCCTCCGAGACCTATTTTGTATAGGAGTCCTGTGTTTTGTTTCAGAAAGAAGTTAATGTTGTTTCCATCTTCCGACAATCTCCCTTTTATGTCATTTAAGGCATCCTCCATCCCTGAAATCTGTATTCTCTGCTGGTTTAAAGATTCCTGTATTTGCTCATTTGTTTTGAACATTTTTCTTTAAAATTGTCTATCTTGTTATCCATTTTGCCCATCTTCAAGGAAAGTTCTTCTATGTTGATAAGAACATACTAAAGTTCCTTTTTCAAGGAGGGATCCTGAGAGCTTGTCTTTGTGTGACTTATTCTGTATTATAAGTGAAGAAATTTTCTTAACAAAAGTTTTACTGGGCAATATTAGTATATGAAAATAATATTTGATATCCTTCAGAACAATGCAAATTAGTAGTAATTGGTAAAAAAAATGGATAACTTAGAAGTAAATTGTCCTGTCCGAAATAAAACAGAATAATACAGCAGGAGAAATATGCTGCTAGTCTATCAACATCCTGGCCACACACCCCCTCTAGGTCAAGTAGTTCCTTAAAGGCATCCTTTATATCAAGCCTCCCAAGAAGCCCATTCTACCTTCTAGGGACTTCAGCCTTGTTCTTGAAAAATTGACTAGGCTCCTTTTGAGTCTGTTTCTTCAGCATTTTTCCAGTATTGTACTTGGAATATTCTTCTCATTTTGGGTCTCACTTCAGCCTGGACAGTCTCTGAACTTCAGGCTCTCATGGCCATTCCTCCTTTCCACATACATTGGATAACACTACTAATTATTTTATGCTCAAGGTGGTTAATGAATAGACTGATTAAGGGAAATTTCATCTTCCCTCTTTTTTCCTTCTCCGCTGTCTGTTAGTGAAAAGATTCTTCACAACTTGGATTTGTGTAGACAGTGCAGATATTATTTGGACAAAACTAAAATTATTCACAAACCTGAACAGCTTTTTGTTTACTTTCATCCCAGGTCTATGGGTTTGGCTGTTTCTAAGCAAACAAATCTCTTCCTGGATTTCTAAGGCATTTCTTCTTCTTATACTTGTGAAGAAACTGAAACCACTGGCATCTGTATAAGCATGTCTGGCAGGAGATTTGTGCATTTTCTCAGATTAACATGTACTCCAGCATGCCTAATTGTGAAAATGTAAACATATTTTAAAAGTTGATTATTTCCCTGTATAAACAGAATGTTCAGAAATTCTCAGTGTTTTGATACATTTCTAATTTTACATGTTTGTGAGAGACATTCTAAAGTACTGTGGAGAATGAGCTGAACAGTAAATGATGTCATTAGAATGTTCCTGGTTGCTAAGTGATTATTTAAACAGCTGAATGACAGAAAAATAACTTTTTCAAACAGCTGGCTGATATTTTTTAAAATAAGACAGTTGAGACTGCAGTTTGTCAAGTGCTGAGCAGTTTTGTGAAGTACAGTCAGTTACAGTGCTGTGCAGTCAATGGACACCTATGAAAAAGAACTCATGAACTGTAAGCCTGCTTTTTGCCTTGCTATTGTGTGTTAGATTACATCGGGGACAGTTAGGTTAGGAAAGCTTAGTTAAGATAGCTTTTCTAGAATAATGGACTCCTAACCTGCAGTTTAAATTTACATTTCTGGTGATTGAGTTCTGGTGTTTATTGAAAGCTATTGATTTACATTATTGTAATCATTTTACTTCTTAAATGTTTTTTCATTACTTTACATTGTGGCTGAAAATCACTGTTTTTTTTAGAGATTTGATTGTGCTTCTACCTGTTTGATTCTCTCCAGGTTTCCTCGAAGGCCTGGTTGCTTATGGTCATAGCTATCATTTATTTTCATAATTGGACACCCCTTTAGAAGGGCAAGAAGATAATCTGATTGGTGGCAGCATTACTGTAATTTTTTATTATTATACTGTATTGTTTTGGGGAAGGGACACAGATGGAAATCTGTGTCAGGCTTTCCCAGAAGTGTTTGGATGTGTGAGATTTAAATTTACTTTCAGTGTGAGTGTATTAGAGGTCTTAAACTGGGGCACATTGCTCTGAAGTGTGTAATAAGGAGTTACATTTGACGGGGACACAGGTATATAGCCCAGTCCCAGGAAAATAGAGCATGTTCCAGTTGTGATCTTAGGGGAAAATTCTGAAATATTACTTTTAAGTGACAGTCTTACATTGAAGTCAGTAGTGAGGATTGAAGCTCCTTAATTACTAATGCAGGATAGTAAGGGATGTCACATTAATTGTTGGTAGTCTGGTGGGAGATAGCCAGACGTCGCATTTTTCTGGTGGGATATAGCCGGACGTCACATTATTCAGTGGCAGCAATGGAATTTTTAATTGGATTCCAGTAGCCTGTGGGTAGTTGTCATTAAGGTGGTGAGAAAATCAGAGGTAGTGGTTCAGCATTGTTCTGAATGCTGGGGAGTGTGCCAAAACACCCATTTACTTGCAGCAGCCTTGACAGCTCTGTAATCACTGCCATGGAAGGGGGGGCATGCATGTAACTGTCTATGGTGCAACTTTCTGACTGAGTGGCTCATGCAGCATTGAGCCAGTGACTCTGCAATAACCATTCAGGCTGTCTCCCACCCCCATGTTCGGGGAGACACCATTGGCTACTAACTCCCATCCTCCCACTGTGACTCCTCAAAACCCTGAGCCTCTAATCACACATGTATAGTCTGGAAGCACAGTAAGAGCTTTATCCCTCTGCAACACAGGGTTGCTTAAAATGTCATAACTGTTGGTACCAGAATGTGCTTAGTTGGTGATTTCAGGTACAAAAAAATGCAAAATGATTTATACCATCTGTGATGTCCCCACACTGGGCCAGTAATCAACGAGCCTGAATCCTCATTTCTGACACTGGAGAAGGGCATTCACTTGGAATACAAATGGATACACTCAGTATTTCCAGATGCAGACCTGTCTGCATCAAGCACAATTGCCCTTAAGAGCACATAGGAAATGTACTCAGTCCAGGGTCTGGATTTCTTTGTCTCCCACCAGGTCCCCAGTAAGATTCCCCACTGGTACAGCTGTAAGGTTACATCCTCAGCAGAGTAACCAAGCCAAGTCCTCCAGCACCCTCTCTCTAAAACCAGTGCTTCACATCCCTGCCCCAAGTAGCTGACACACACACTCTTTGAGATTTAATTTTCACACACACACACACACACACACACACACACACACACACACACACACACACACACACACCTGGGAAAGGCTGGCACAGATTACATGCCCTGCCAACTTTGCCCAGACTATAAGGTAGATTCACTGCCACCAGTCAGTTACTATAAGGCTCTTAAAAGTGTATTCAATTATACTGAGTGAAATTAATATTAATGCAATTGGTATTGTTGATCAAACAGCCAGGCTTTCAGGAATGGCTACAGTTATCACCAAATAAATATATGCAAATACTCTCAAAACTTAAATATTTTCTAAAAAGGACCAGCCACAAAGAAAAGTTTAAATATATTTAATAATAAATAATAAACGAACATGAAAATACTAAATATCTATTTACAGTAAATGCCAGAGTTTCATTTCCAGAGAATATTAAAAACAACACCATTGGAAAGTTTCACACTGTTATAGAAAAACAGTATTTAGTTAGTCTCACTGACTGTTCCAGATTGACTAAAAAAATTACTGTTCCTACTTACTGAATAGAGCAAGACAAGATGGATGAGTGGATCTTGTTGCCAAATCCAAGACAGAATATAGAATCCTCCTAAGACTTCAGTCTCTAATATTAAAACATTATCTCTGTACAAAATGACATGACATACATCTGGTCATCTGACTCTGTTTCCCGCACTATCTCCCATCATTAGAAGATACCAGGTATACTTTACTGCATATTGTTTAAATCTGGAGAAAAAATGGCATAACTCAAGTGAAAGAAACCCCCCCTCTTCAGGAAGAGACATAAGATTTTTACTCCTGCTATAATACCAGGTCGATAAAGATACTAAACATGCTGCATTCCTTACTCTGACAAAAAGGAAATGGAGTATAATGGCACACAGCAGAGTGTTGATGTGAAATGCTTGAGAAACCCTACATTTAGAACCTTTGTATAACATACCAGTGAGAATTCTTAAAGGCTCACCCAGACTGTGCTACAGTTTGCAGTGAGGGAAAGGATAGTTTGCTTTTTATTTGTTGTATTTTGTATTACTTTATTGCCTCTTTCTATTTTTTTATACTGTGATTTGTTTTCTTTACACTGTATTTTACTTGTATTCTGCTTTTAACTGCATATTAAAACTTGAAAAGAGAGCACAGCTCTGTCTCTTGTGAGTCAGACAGAATTTTTTCCCACCCGGTTACTGTTGTGTTTTTAAACACCACTGTCTTTCTAGTTGTCTGCCCATTATGTTAATTTGACCATATTTCTCATTTCCTCTCCGCTTTTACTGGCAGATGTGAAATCACTCCCCTTCAACCATTTAAATTTATTGGCCATCCTACTGTATTCCATAGTACCAGAATACAAAAATGAACACCCCCTTTCAATCTATCTTGCTGTTTTAAAAATAGTGACTCTCCATTAAAACTTAACTTTTTAGACAGGTAAAACGTATGTTACCTACTTTCACATCTAACTCCTCTAGTGCACATTGCAGTGTTTAGGATAGACCATTGTTTAATCTTACCTTTAAGCATCTATTGCAAGACCATGAGTTATTGGAGAGCCCACATTCTGCCTCTCAGTAGTCATCTTGGGATTAGTGCTTCTGTTTTCTCCTGGTGAGAAAAGGAGTGCAGTTACATTATTTCCTAGAGAATGCTGATCAGAAAACGTAATAACTACTTTATAGGTGCTTATAGTCTGATCCTGGTGAGAGTAGGAGCAGAGTGCATTGATTCCTGACTCACTCTGGTTGTAGAGTGAGTATCTGTGCTTAATGTACCTGATCGGTTTGGTTGCTATTTGAGGCATCTACCAGAAAAAGGCTACAAGCCTGCAGACCCTTGCATCATCTGGGACAAGACTGTGGATCACCAAACAGGCTGTGGCCTGCTTCTCTTCTTGGGATAGGTGCTAACATTTTGCTTCTGGTGAGAGAAGAAACAAAGGAGTATTGTATCCCAACAGAGTGAAGCTGTTCTGAGACCACCATTAGTAGTAGCCAGGCAGTAGCCATTCATGCAACTTCCCTCTTTTCATCATTCTTCACAAGCTAATTCTTTTTAAGTACTGCTTGATTTCTTTCTAACTTCAGAATATCTGCCTAAATACATCATCCTTGAATTTTCAGGGGGTATGTATTAGTTTCCCCTCAAGTGTTTGACAGTGCTCTGTACAGACTCAGACACATTGAGTGACATTTTCCTGTAAAAGGAATATATAAAGAAACAGCTGCAGAACTTAGTAATAATGACCACCCCTCCTGGCATCTCTAAAGGTCAGTTCCCTGTGTTTTCTCCTATTAACCTGATGAACATGGGCATTCTGAGTTAGTGTAGCAACTGCCTCATGTACACAGACCAACCCTCTCCTCTTACCTCCCAACACTCAGACTTGTGAGAGATGCACTTATATATACAAACTGGAAGCCATGCACTCTCAAGCCAATACCAGAATAGCTGGTCAAATGGAGAAGGTCAACATCTGCACCACAGCACATGCAACACATAGCCCTCCAGAACATACACCATCACAGCTCTCACATAAAAATACAAACCACACACCCACCTTCATGGAGGCTGTCAATAGAAATCTACCCAAACAGCAGAGACCTCTAAGGCATAAATGCACTCGACCACACACACATAGCTCATCTACACAGTGTGCCCCTCAACCTAAGCCCCTAAGGCAAAACAGCTTGCCAAATACACTAATCATAGGTGACTTGATAGTGAGGCACACTGACTCACTAGGTTGAATAAGGAGAAGGTAACAGTCAGTTGTCAATCAGGTGCCAGAATCTGACACTTAACACATGCACTCAGGTGACCTGCGATTTACCTCCCTGGACTACATGAATAGAGACATGGAGGAGCTCTCTGATTATGTGGCCCAGGCAGGTATGACCCTAGCCCTGAGCAGCATCCTACCGTCGTCCAGAATGATACCGCAGTACAAGCAGAAAATTATCGATTTCAACAATTGGCTATGTTTCTGGTGTCAGTCTAAGGAGATCCAGTATCTGTCTGCTTGGGATGACATGATTGACAGACCTCAATGCCTTACCAGAGATGGCCTGCATCTGTCACACATGGGTTTTTGCGTACTGGATAAGGCTCTTGCCACCCCTATAGTGCTTTTTTAGGTGATGTTCCAAAGACCAAATTACCACCATAACAGCTATAAGTAAATGCAATCTGAGGGTCATGCTGCTCAATGCTAGAAGTCTAAATCTCAAGATGCACTTGCTTGAACCACTCCTCAAAATGGAGAACATTGACATTTGTGCTGTAATGGAGACCTGGTTTAAAGCAGCAGAAAGCACCCCTGTGCTACCAGGCTATAACTCATTCAAAACCTTTTGGCCCCAGAACATGGACCGAAGCTCCAAAGGTGGTGGTGTCTCCATATTCATAAAGGATATGCACATCTCCAGACTAGTAGCACAGTATAATGCATCTGAGATACTTTAGGTACAGCTAACATTGGGTAAGACGGCGATTCAGGTCATAGCCTGCTATAGGTCCCCAACCATGTCCCAAGACTCCCACACCACGCTTCTAAGCACCCTGGAAACTATTAGGGTCCAACCCAACACTCTCATACTAGGTGACTTCAACTACCCCTCCATCAACTGAGAAAATTACTTATGCACCAATACACTGGCCTAATGCTTCCTGGAATTCATCAATTCCAATGCCCTGGATCAGCTCATTCTTACCCCCGCTAGAGGAAGCAACATTCTTGACCTGGTTATTACTAACATGGGCAACTGCTGCTCTACACCAATAGTTAATTCCTCCCTGGTTAGATTCAACCACAAACTAATCACCATGGAAATCCACATCTCACCCACACCCCCCACAAAGGTAACCACCATGAAAAACATCTACAAAGTTGACTTTGAGCTCCTAAAAACAGAGGTAGCTAACTTCATGGCACCCATATCAATGGAAAATAGATGCATGACTGCCAAATCATACACCAGTGCACTGTACAAACACATACATAAATGCATGGAACTAGCTGTACCTAACAGAATCAAGATGCTTTCCTCCAAAAGGAAGCCAATCTGGTGGTCCCCTGCCATTAATAAACTCTACAACAGAAGGAAGAAACTGTTGCAGAAAAAGGTGAAGTACCAAGACTGGAAAAACTCCCTTATTAGCCTCCACAAAAAGTTGAGATCCCTCATCAAAACCTCTAAAGCCAGCTATGAAGGCAGAATTGTGGCAGACACTAAAAACAAAAACAAAGCCTTCTATAGTTATATCAAGAATCTCCATGGCAACACCCAGGTTTGCTCTGAGTTACTGCACACTGGTACTTCTTATATGGAGCCAACAGATATTACCAACAAACTGGCTGACAAATTCAGTGCCAACTTTACCCCACTCTCCCTCCCTAAAGAATGAATCACAATACCAGAGATATGCCAGGCACCTAGCATTACTGCAGCACATGTTAAAGCTGCATTGTCCAAGGCCAAGAATACAGCTTCCATGGGATCCAGAAATATCCCTGGATGTGTTCTACATGAACTACAAAGTGAACTGGCACCACATCTGTGTGCCGTATTCAGTCACAGTGTCACCTCAGGCTTTGTCCCTACTGATTGGCACACTACTACAGTCATCCCTCTCCATAAAGGGCGAGTGACTACAGACCCTGGCAATTATCACTCCATTAGCCTGACAAGTCTGATATGTAAGGCTATGAAGCGCATCATCATGGACCTAATTAACAAGGATACAGGGAATCTCCAAACTCTAGATCCCATGTAATTTGATTTTATGAAAGGTAGATCATGCCTGCTCAACCTGGTTGACTTCTTTGAGTCAGTCACCAGAGCTGTGGATGAGGGCAAGGCAATTCATACAGCCTACCTTGATCTGGCCAAGAACTCTGGTACCATTCCCCACTCACTCAGGAATTATTGATCATCTCACCAAACTAGACATCAACCCCTATATCACTAGGTTGGTTGCAAATTGGCTCACATATAGAAGCCACAGTGTGAAAGTAGTGGCCTCCAAGTCAGACTGCTGACCCGTCACAAGTGGAATACCACAGGGATTGGTCCTGGGTCATTTCCTGTTTGGCATCTACTTCTCAGAAGTCCAGGCCAACATGGAGGGACTCTGGCTGACCAAGTTCACAGACAACTGCAAGCTGGGAGCCATTATTAACTCCCTAAGTGATGTAGACATCCTACAGAAAGGCCTCACTGAGACCAATGACTGGTGTCAAAACCATGGCCTTAAGCTTAATGCCCAAAAATGCATCATCACCCCCTTGGGAAAAACTCTGTTCCCGCTAATTACCACATCAATGGGAGCCCACTGAAGCGTTATAAGAGATCTGGGGACATATGTTGACAGCAACCTCTCCTTCGACCACCACATTGCCACTGTGGTCAGAAAGTCCTTCAATGTGGCACATGTCATTGCCAAGGGTTTTGCATCCAGGGCGAAAGAGGTCATCATCAGTCTCTACTTTTCCCTCATTAGGCCAATCATCGAGTATAATGCCCCATTTGGCATGTACCTCACTAGACACATGCAACAGCTGGAAAGGCCACAAAAGTACCTCATGAAGAGGTTCCTAGGTCTTAAACACATGTCCTTCATGGACAGACTCCAAAAGCTCCAGCTATTCTCTGTCTCATATCATCTACTAAGCAGCGATCTCTGCTTGACATACAAAGCCATGTCTGACCCAGCTCTGTTAGAAATGCTACATGTAAAGAAATCCCAATCCCTCCACACTACACACTCCAGATACCTCAACCTCATTACCACAATCAACTGAACATGCTGGAGGGACAGGTTCATAACCCAGAGACAGCCCATGCTCTGGAATAGGCTTCCCATACATGTCAAGCAGAGCACTTCACTGGCCCTCTTCAAGAGAAATCTTGATGAGTGGATGGGAAATAGAAGGTTTACCCCAGGGATCACTCCAGTGGCTCTTCTTGATAGAGGCCCTGGGAACTAACGTTGGGCGGCATGATGCCTGGGCACTTCTATGGGCTAGGTTTGTAAAGGCTCCAGGGCCATTAGCTTAGTACACACCTATTAACCTATTATGGAAATTGTAATAGGCAGTCAAATACAAAATGTGCACATGAATATAATTCAGTCCTTAGGAATTTCAGTAAGCCTTCAAGTTGAATTAGACTGTACTGTATTGCTCTCTCAGAATAGGATGTTTTGTTCTTGACATGACTGCAGTGAGAAAAGCTTGATTGTCTAGTAAAAGACATATGATGATATTCCTGATTTTACAGCAACACTGTAAAGATATATTCTGCATGTATACTGTATTCCTAGCTATGAAATGAAGAAATATACCTACAACTAATGGACACTAAAGACAATAAACTTGACAGACTGTCTATGTTAAATACCTGAAAAACCTTATGTTTGTTGCCTATGCGTAAACGTCCTTATGAAAGTCCACATTCAAGAAATCTTAATAAAATTGTCACAATATTATAATAGTATACTTGCAGACAAAATGTGTTTATGGCTGCCATTCTAACATAAGACAGTTAAGTACAGCTTGATACTAAATATATCATTACTGTAGTGCCTTCTCAAAAACAGGGAGTTTTGGTGAAATAAATTAGTATTTTCTGCTGAATTAGCAGCAAGTAATAAAGTAAAGTTGATTTCCTGGCAAGCGGCATCCCTGAGCACATATACCCACTTATAAGGGAACCCAAATGTAAACATAACATTCCAAACTGTCATTGTAAAATTTCTGAAAAGTACTATCTGTGGTCTCTATAAAAGATCATACATCAACCCTGATTTATAAAATCTTACTATAACTTTCTTGAAATTATAGGAAGATGCTAAGATACAAAATCCTTCTAATGCTAACAGTCCAACTAAAGTATTTCATCATAGCTGAATGCTGAGTTTAATTCTTTCATATTTCTCCCCCAACATTAAGATGTTTTCTTCATGGTGTGATTGCACTGAGAAAAACATTGCTTTGCTTCAAAAACTATATATGAATTTGTGCTAGATATAATGGTAACTTTGTAGAGCTATTTTATCGTCATATACTGAATTCAGTATGTTGAAAAGAAGCCATATGCCACTTCTGTTGAAAACTGAATGTATTGCATCATGCCAAATTAATTGAATTTGGCCATAAATCACTGTTGTTGTCAACACAGGGAGCTTTTATCATAATATGTATGAAGTGAGATAACCCATAATCTGTTTAAAATAATATATACTTAAGTGTTATAGTCTGAAGTAATAACACACAAAACAGAACTGATGTTTTGTGGACAGGCCTGCTGAAGTATAGACAAGGCATTCATGTGTGCCTTTGGTGACGTGAGTTCAGGAAGAAATCTGAGCCTGATAGGTCCAACTATAAGGATGGAATGAAATGGGTGATGGCCAAAACCCTTAGCTACCAACTGAAATGCTTCCCTCAGTAGTTGCATGAAGAGTCTCTGGTTTGAGCTAAGAGGAGCATTGCTCTTTGTATGTAGACTCAAATTGCTATTTTACACAGCTAGGACTATAGTCAATTAACTCCAAGCCATATAGGTGCTATACTCCCTTAATCACATTAGTAAACATCTGGAACTATGGATTTGCATTTTCCAACTGTCTCTATAGCCAGTTTGCTTGAAATGGGCATTCTGAGAGAATGTAGCAATTTTGTCATGTTTACTGACAACCACCTATTACTACTAAAACTGATACATTGTATGAGAGATGTAGTTATATAATGTTACTGGAGGCAAAACTCTTAGATGAAACCACTGCAAAGAAGAAAAAACACCAGGATAAGCCAATTTCACACAGCTCACATCAATCACATACACTTACATATGTAGAGGCACTTAAAAATAACCTAAGTAAACAACAAAGATCTCATAATTGTAACCTCAGCAACATCACAAACACATAAAACTGGCAGCACCCACTCAAGAAACCTACATCTATGAGTCACATTGTTTCAAATCAAAAGTCCAAAAGGAACACCTCCACACAATCCAATATTCTAGTCATAGGTGACTCCATAGTGAGATATGGCAATGTACCATGTCACTTCCTCTTTGGTCAAATTGGACCACAAATCAGTCACATTCACAAGAGTGACATAAATGTTGTCTAATACCCTGGTAGTCTGATATTATGCAAAGGCTAATTTGTTAAAACTGAATAATGGCTTGACTAAATTCAAAATCCCCATCCATCCAGAGAACATCACAGCTTATCTAAAATACTTTACTGCCAAATTCTATGAACACCTAAACAGCTTCAGAAATGCACCTGACCCAGTCCTGTTTAAATATATGCCAAATTTAAGAATGAACCTCAATGGTGAAATGCAAATATAAACAAGCTCTATAATGAATGAAAGAAACTCATTGCAAAAAAAAAAATGTAACTCTCAATATGCTAAAAACACACTTGCTAAATTTAACAGGGAACTCTGGACCTGACCAAATCAACCAAAGCCAGATCTGAAGTAAAAATGGCCATTCAGATAAAGTATAACCAAAAAAACTCATTTAACTATATTAGAAACCTCAGAAACAATGCAAAGCTGATGTACTAGCAGACAAATTTAGCTGAACCCCCCCCCCCCAAATACTCAGATCACATACCTGCATCTACACCTGCCCCACAGATCTCCCAAGAGCAAGCCCTCAAGGAAATATCCAAGATCAAAAACACTACTTCCGTGGGACCAGATAATAGTATTGAATTGCCTATTGGTCAGTCTGAAACAGGATTTTTCAGACTCCCTAAAGAGATGAGTCAGTGTCAGCCCCCAAACAGGCATTGTGCAAAATGAATGAAGGACACCAACAATCATCCCCTTTCACAAATGTGGAGTGTCAACTGACCCCAGGTAATTAGAGGCTTCTAAGCATGACCAACCTCATCTTTAAGGCTATGGAAAGAATCATTGTGGGATTAATAAATAAGGACATAGGAAACCTACAAATGTTTTACCAAGCCACTTCAGAATTTTTAAGGGAACTCCTACCTACTTAACTTGTTTGATGACTTCAAGAAGGTTACTGAAGCAATGGATCAGGGAAGTCTGTACACACCATATATCTAGACCTGACAAAGGCATTTCACACCATCCTACATTCAGGTATTTTAAATAAATTCTCCCAGTTAAATGTACACCTTTATGTAACTCATTGAATAACCAATTGACTCACAAAATTAAACCAGGAATTTAGAGCAAGAAGCCCTACCTTTTCTAAAACCCCAGTCACTAGTGGAATATGTCAGGTTTCAGTCCTTTGGCCCACAATTTGGAATTTACTTCACAGAGGTCAAACCAAATGTTAAGGGTTTATATTTAACTAAGCTTATAGATATCTCTAAACTTGGTGCTGTCATAAACCCCACACCAAGATCTTTCAAGAGGGCCTTTCCTAAACAAATATATGGTGTCAAATGTGTGTACTAAAACTAAATGCCAAGAAATGTATCGGAACCTTTGGCAACCAAGTTTGTAACTATCACCTTGTCCATAAGCAGGAATGACAGGCATTTTGATATTATTGCATGGCACTAATCCTGTTAGGGATCCTGGCTCAACTGCTGCAACAGAATGATGACTCCTTGCACTTGTTTCATTGATACCGCTTGGGTACCACTCCTCAGCTGTAGGACTTGCACCATAAAGCATAATCCCTGAGAAACTTGTAGATCATTTTGTATATTGTGTCTAATCAACCACTGTAGCTAGATAGCAGGTGCATATAAATTACTGAGCATGTGCAAGCTCAGTGCTATTCTGTGTAGTCAGCCAGAGTGAATGCAGGCATGAATGGAGAAGCACATGCAAGTGTGTTTGAAGTAATAAGTTAGTCAGCTTGAATACATGTTCCAGTTACTGCTCCTGATGTGTTTATATACAATAAATAACAGGAACGCATCACAGTGCCTCAGTGTCTCATTTGATACACGAGACATGAGACAAAACTGAGAGTCCATCCCTGTAAATGGACAAGTCCAGGATCATTCGGTGAGGAGGAGTATGGCTACCTGTAGAAACTGAAGGGTATATGGGACAATAGGTTAACATTTGTAGCTGGTTGTAGAAAATAAAAAGTATATATGTATATATATATATATATATATATATATATATATATATATATATATATATATATATATATACATATATATATATATATATAGATATATATATATATATACTCTAACCATATATGGTGATGTCCTTTCCATATCACTGTTGCAGTATTCCTTACAGTAGGGATCCCCTGTCCAGGGCAGCCCGATGTCCGACCAGTAGTATACCAAAGCCTTAGGTTGTAATAGGGATGCTGTACATCACACATATGCTTCCTTGGCACAGAGTAGGGCATAAAGGTGTATGGATGTACCTTCCTCAGAATTTCTTTGCTGCCAGTCCAAACACCGTCTCTGATTGTCAGTCTGAATGCTCTTTCATCTGCTGCTTGCCAAGCCGTTTTCAGAAAAGTGGCCCCATTGGGGTTTTTCTTATTTTATTTGTGGTTGTTGGTTTACATGTCATCCAGAAAGGGGAAACTCCAGTGTGGGAGACAGATTCCCCATAAGGACCATCATGAACAATGTTTGTTTTGTTTAGGTGCTTCTCACAACCATACATCTTGTTCTATTTGTCAGGCTTTTGTCCCAAAAACTTCAAGTTGCCACTTCTCTCTGGCTGTCTACCTAGAGAACTAACATCAAATTGTTGACTCAGGGTACTATAGCAGAATCATCCTGGCCCAAAGGTCAGCTATCCACGAAGGGGGAGGCCAAAAAAGTTCAGTCAGATTCTTCTACTGTACCACCTCTACCGGATATCTCTCTGCTGGTGAAAGCACAGAGGACACCCAGTTATTCAGTCGGATTCTTCTGCCATGACTAGTTCAGAGGCTGGCATGGATCTGGCTTCTCACATGTACATAGAGGCTCTGCAGATGTCCATGTTGGATGCTCAAGGGGATTCAAGGCTGATTATATCTGAAGGGCTTAGAAGTATTCCACAAATCCTTGTTATGTAGGAGAGTCTTGCTATGCAGGGGTCCAAGCTGCCTAAGATGTTTAGGGCTGATGTTGGTTTGAAAAAGAAGCAGATGACTAAGCGTATTTCTCCTGCCCTAAGGATCCTCAGCGTGAATGGCAGAATTTTACTCAGAGTTTGTTTAATCCCCTTATGGCCTTAAAGCCCCCTCAGGGGGTCTCTGTTCCTGCTCCCCCTTGGTCTTCTACTCCTCTTAAGAGGGCTAGGGAGCAGATTTTATCTGATGAGGAAGTAAATTCTGATGAAGAATCTTTGTCTTATTCCTCCCAGATTCCTTCCCCCTTAGATTATGGTTCTGAGGAAGAGGATTCTATTAGCCCTGATTCTTCTTTTGAGGAGATGTCCTTGAGGATACTGTTTCCTGTATGATGGAGTTTAAGTGGTACTGTGTCCAGGTTTCTGATGCTCAAAAGAAGTATTGTGAACTCCTTCAAATGGAGTCTCCCAAGCCCTCTGCTGTTCCTCCTGTTCTTGCTGCCTTGCTGGATACTTTTTCTACAGCTTCTCAGGCTCCTTATTGCCAGCCCCCTACAACAAAAAATATAATAGGCTTTATAAGGTGCCTGACGATAGTAGATTTCTTTACAAGTGACCCTCAGCTAAAACAGTCTGTTATTTATGTCTCGTCTGATAAGCTCTCTAACCTTTACCTTTTACTAAGCTGTTCCCATCTGACAAGAACAGCAGAACCATGGACATTTTGACTAAGAAATTACATACTGCTGCTTCTCTGGCCTTCAGGGCTGTGACTTATCAGACCCATATGGCCAGGTATATTTTAGCCCTTCTCTCTCTCTCAGGCTTTTCAGGTTATTTATGATCTTCCTGGTTCTGAGGGAATGACTTCAGTCCTCTCTTTGTTAGGGTCCTCTTTTCAAGTGGCACACCATTCCATTAAGTGTAGTTATGATGCAGTTAGAGCTGCTGCCATTGGTTCTGCGTTGAGGTATTCTTGGCTTCGCCTTCAGCCTCTGCCTGATGATATCAAGGCCAAGCTAATGGATGCTTCTCTTGACAATAAAAATCTCTTTGATCTGCAGCTGCTGAGCTTTTTTAAGTCTCTTCAAGAAAAGGGTAAGGCTATGAATGAATTAAAACATATGTTTGTTTCTCTAGTTCCCATATTTCAGAGGAATTACACTACCAAGTCTGCCTTTATCTGTGGACAGTTTTGCCCTGCTCTCAAAGGAAAAAGGGTGCTAGGAGGGCTTCTCCTGCTAAGTCTACTCTGACTCCTACAACTCAGAAGACTCCCTTTCCAGATAAGCCAAGTTCTGTCTGACTATCTTCTTCCTGCTCTCCTAAGCCAAGCCCCTCTATCTCTTCATTTTTCCCTGTACTTTCCAAATTGGTTACGGATCACTCAGGATTCTTGAGTTCTAGCTATCATTCATCAGGAGTATTACATGGTTTGGAACTCACTTGCCCCCCTTTCGGGGTATTCCTCAACCTCCTCAGGAACAGCTGCCCTTTTTTTCTGGATGTTCTTCAGAGACTTTTATCTCAAGAAACCATCCAAGCAGTTCAAACTCCTCAAAAGGGGACGAGATTTTATTCCAGAATGTTTCTGGCTCACAGGAAAGAAGGAACCTGTAGACCCATTCTGGATATTTCTCTGCTCAACACCTTTTTGAAAGTTCCTTCCTTTCAAATGTTATCCCTTCAAATCTGTTTCTTTTTCTTCCTCCTCAGGCCTTCCTTGTCTCTCTGGATCTCAAGGATGCCTATGTCCATCTCCCTATTCATCACCTCTTCAGGAAATGTTTACATTTCTCTTGTTTCCTTCCATGTTCAATGCTCTGCTTTGCCCTTTGGCCTCTCTGCTGGCCCAAGGGTAGTCACTAAATCCCTCGATCCTGTGATTTCTTTCTGTAGGTTGAGGGGAATACAAACCTTTCCTTATTTAGATGACCTGCTCATTTAGGCTTCTTCTCCATAGATTTTGCTTCAGCATGTTCATTATATTAGTTGTCTTCTGCAAAGCATAGGGTTTACAGTGAATTGCCAAAAATTCTTCCTGACTCTTCTCAAGATCATGTTTTTCTTGGGTGTAGGCTTCAGACTATTCCAATGCTAGCTTTCTCCCAAGGCTTTGACTCTGGTTGCATTCTTTCAATCCCTTCTTTCTCTGGCTTCCATTACAGACAGAGTTTCTAAGGGCTCTGGGATACATGGCTTCCACCATTCCTATGCTTCCTTTGGCCAGATGTATGAGAAAGCTGCATTGGTTCCTCAAGTCAATTTGGCGTCAACATTAACAGCATTTAGACTTTCCAATTTCTCTTCTGTCATATTTCAAGCTAGAGCTTCAGTGGTGGATTCATCAACTGTTCCTCAACCCACGGCTTCTTTTTCAGCTTCTAGTTCCCTGCTCAAGAACTCTCTTCAGATGCCTCAGAGATGGGGGTGAGAAGCTTCCTTCAGCCCTCTGAAGGTTCAGAGTCTTTGCTGTCTTTTTCACAGGAAGGACCATATCAATATCAAAGATGAGAGCTCTTTTCTTAGCTCTTCAGGCCTTCCATTCTCTCTTCCTTCCAGGGTTCCTCAAAATCTTTACAGACCATACCACTGTGATGTGGTACATCAACAAGCAAGGGGGGCACAGTGGTACCTCTTGTGCAGACTAGCTCTTCAGGTTTGGGATTTAGTTGTCCAGTATCAGGTGACTCTTCAGGTGGTTTATAGTCCTTTCATATCAGTGCATTGTGGCAGGTCCATAACACAGACTCATGAATGGATGCCTCACAGAGACATTTTCCACCATTGCAGTATTCCTCAGTTCTTTTTGCCTCCCCTCTGAACAGACAACTTACTCTCTCTTGCACATGAATCCCATGTCTTCTGGCTTGGAAGGTAGATGCCCTATCTTTTTCCTGAAAGGGGGATGTTTCTTTATGCCTTCCCACTTCTTCCTCTCATACCAAGGGTCCTGTTCAGGATAGAACCCAAAATCTTGCTGATGACTCCCATTTGGCCCAGACAGCATTGGTTCCCCATTCTTCTGCATTAGCCAGGGGCAATCATCACAAGTTATTTCACATGGTTGACCTAGTCACACAAGGCTCATCCATCCCCACATGTCCACTCTTCAACTGATGCTGTGGGTGATAGGGTTTTGATCCCTTTTAGGCACCTTTTTTCTGAGGACATGCTTCAGGTTCTGTAGGAGACCAGAAAACCCACTACCATTAAATCTTATTTGTCCAAATGGAAGATGTTTTCTGTTTGGTGTCTTGCTCATAGCCTGGATCCACTTTCTATGGAAGTTCCTTTGGTTCTCTCTTATTTGGGTAAGTTCCTCAATGCTGGTTTGGCATAGTCTACTGCAACAGTGAAGAAAAGGACATCTACTGTTATGGAAAGATTTCACACTACTGTACTTTCCTCATACTAAGTCATATATGTACCTCAAATGGAAATCAAATCTAATGAAACATACCAGCCTATCATTCAGAAGTGCCCAAACAGTACTACATTTCTCACCTACTTTTAAACATCCATTTCACAGTACCCGTTTTACATTCTGATTAAAAGAACAAAAAATGCAGTTCCTCACCAGTGAACTCACTTTATTGAAACTTTGAGTGCTTTTGTCTTAAAAGCATGACTTCTACAGAAACAACAAAGCTCTAAAAGGCACTCCATTTTAAATATGCAGTTATCCTTTAATGAAAGTCATATGATAGAAACATATGGCTAAAAAGTCATATGACATCTAGAAACAAGAAGTTATATATAATGATTAACATTTTTTAAAGACAGAAGTAAATACTGCAGTATCAAATAATTATGAATGTTCTTGCTGCCTTCATTTTAAGAATGCTAACAATATTGATTGAGTCATTTAAATGTGTGTGTGTGTGTGGGGTAGTTAACATTGTCTGAGCTGCCAGTAAAGTTCATAGTGTTTAAAAAGATTTCTCAACTTTCCCAGCCTGAAGTCATGTTAACTTTTTCAAACACCATGAAAGTGAACTTAGAAAACATCTTGCAACAGCCGGCATGTTTACTTAATGAATTATTAGTTGAACCCATTGTGATGTTGTAAGCATGCTCATTTATTCTTTCCTTTATGCTGCGTACAGTTTTACCAATGTAGAATTCATCACAAGATGAGCAACTATCTAAATATACAACTGCTCCAGTCTCACAATTTGCCCTGACATGTCCAAATGTTAACATCTGATGCTTCAATATTTCACTACACTCATTGACATTAATAAGACTGCATAACTTGCAGTGACCACATTTCCCGGGCCCATCCAGCTCTATTCCAGTTTTTAAGCTGTTCTCACTCTTAAATTCCAGTATATTTTTGATGCTGACCCCACTCTTGAGAATAAATCCAAGGGCAATACCTAATGTCTATCTAGTGTTGTCAAAATGATAAATAGTTACATTCAGGAAGATTAAGAATAGGAAATATTTATATTTGCTATGGACTATTCTAGCAGTGGCTAGAAAATGTATTTCTAGGAAATGGCTTTCCAAATCTGAACCAACTTTTGAAGAATTTTTGAACCTTCTAAATGAATCAGCGTTGATGGAAGTAAAAGTAAAGGAGTCAAGGATTATCCCTAAGAAATGGAGCAACAATCCATGGAAGAAGGTAACTCAGCTTATCGAAACATTGAGAATGCATTCAGTCTCTTCTTGAAAGCTCGGCATTAAGAAGATGAAAGATAAACTTATATCTAAAATATCTGTATAGTTGACTTGGATTGGTTTATTATATAATTTATACTCAGGCCAATGTATATAATGTAAATATTTAGTTACTCTTGTTATTATTTACATATTGATATTTCTTTTGGATAATTTACAAGTAGTCTTTGTTAAATTTTCAAGAAGAAAAGTAAAAACTTATGAGTAAAAAAAAAAAATGATAAATAGTTCTCCAGTTAGTATGGGATATTTTTTTATGTCATGCACATTGCTGCTGTAAGTTAAGATCATCACTCTCTCAAAACTGGTAGATTGTGAGGGATTTGTACCCCCATCTTCATCACTACTTTTGAGAATGGGGGAAAATTTCTGTGCCCTATCTTCCTGCATGTATCTCATGGTGTCAGCAAGGAGACTATCAAGGTAGCCTCTCTTCCTTAACATATCACTTAAATTAATCCATTCAAAAGTTCAAAAGTTGTCATTGTCAGATATTAATCTGGAGAGAAAAACTATTTGGCCTTTTACCAGACTTTTTTTTTTGAGAGGGTGACAACTCCTATAGTGGAAGTACGAATTTGAAAAAAAAAAGTCTCCCTGAGGTAGCTATTTCAGAAACAGTAGTATATAGAAAAATTCTTATACAGCCATTCATCTAGGTAAGAGATATCTTCATATGCAAAGCTGTAAGTGAAATGTAGGAAGGGATTAACATGTTCCAGCAAATGTGCAAGCTGATGCAGCACCTTTTCAGTACCTTGCCAGAAAAAATAAAGATGTCATCTAGGTACCTGAATTAAAATTTGTAGTGGCTCCTGTAGGAGCTAGGAAATACATAATTGGTTTACCAGTACCTCGAGACTAAATTAGCATATGTGGGGGGGCATATGCTACCTCCATAGCTATCCCACTAATATGAAGATAAAATTCACCTTCAAAGATGATAAAATTGTTGTACAAACCAGTCCGCATTGTTTCTTCTACCATGTTAGTGCTCCTGGCTGAAAGGGGAAGCATAATCTATTAGAGCCTCCCTGAACCACCTTAAACCTATGTAATTTGGTATGATGAAAAAAAGGTCTTTCATGTCAGTAATTATTTCAGCTCATGTGGATGTTGGGTATTTCAAACCTATTTGTTGTTCTAGGATGGGTGGTAAGTAAGAAGTTATAGAGATGAATGTCAATAACATTAGTCAATAACATATCCTTGAGCCACAAGTCAATCTTCCCATAAGCTACTTTGATTTCATGCAGGGACACAGTAGAATTGGTGTTGTAATCATTGAACATATGTTTCATTTTCCCCACATAGTCCGTGGTCCGCATTATAACCACCCCACCCCCTTTATCATGTTTTATGCTTCTCATGGACCTCCTGGATGATGGTTCGTTCAACTATGTGCTCTTTAAGACTTAGATTAAAAAAGGAATGTTCAAAATTAGAATCATGTAACTTTCTAATGTCTATCTCACATTATTTTTCAAATAACTAGGCCACACGGTTTAGGGGGAAATTGAATGTATTTTTTTCTTAAGGTGAACTTTACTTTGATATTCACCCACACTGTTTTTAAAGTACAAAGCCATACTAAGTTTACATGTATATAATCTGAGATCAACCAGTGCCTCTACTAGGCTGAACTTTTAAGATGGAATAAAAGTAAAGCCCTTTTTATAAGAGTCCATACTGGAGGTCTGTGACAGATAAAGGGATGCAACTATAAATCTTGATGTTATTTTTATCAAAATATTTAAATGATTGCTGGGTAAGGCAAGGCATCCCTGAGTTATATCAAGACATCTGCTTCTGTTAAAACACCCATCAGTGGTGTGGCAATTAATTTTTCCTGCGGTTCTGTCCTCTCCTGGTTGATACTATCAAGTGCCTCTAGGTGTTTTGTTGCTGTGGGGATGAAAAATGAGGATCATCAGTGGGTTCGTTGTTTTACTCCTCTATCCTGTTAGACTGCCTCAATGACAGGGGTGTGGAGAGCTCCTCAGGGTCTTGTGCATCAGATGTCTAGGCAAGGATGTTAAAATTAGATTCTACAGCTCTATAATTCTCAGAGGAATCGGTGAAAAAGTCATGATGTTCAGGTTTTCCTGGTAGTGGATACATGGATCTCTCTTTGTATTCTTTGTGGTCTCCCTCTGTAGTTTCTTCTCTTTTCTAGATTTTATACTCTTCACTTGTTTTTCCCACTTTAAGAAATGTCTTGGAATACATCTGTTTGTATTGGTCAAACAATAAATCTGTGACAATGGATTCATTCAAGTCATGAATCTTGTCCTGTAACTTGTTGATCTGGAGCTCAAGGTCTTTGGTGGGCCTCCTAATCAAAGTTCAACAACCTTCTCATCAAGTCAAACCTAAACTGATTTAATAGTTAAATGAGGTCCTCGTATAATACACATTCCTTTCTAATCCCATTAGGGAATTTGTACAATCTCAAGCCGTTTGGAATTTGTTTCCACTGCAGGCATTCAAAAAAAAAAATCCATTGTCAAACTGGAGTGGCCTTTATTTAAGTAATAGTTTTTCAAATTTAAAAATCTTAGAAGATAACAAGCCCATGTTGTTGCCACTGTGACTGCTGTTACTGCTAAAACTCATTTCAGTTTGAAGCCATTGATCAAGTTTAGGGAGCTCATTGTTGTTGACAGAGTCACTTCAATTCCCTTCCCTGGGATCAGCTGTGTTGCTGTGTGTGTTCTCATTGATATGAACATTCACTGAAGGAGAATTGTTCTGTTCCTGCTGGTCACGTAATTCCTGAGTCAGGTGCTGCATTAGTAATATTAAGTTGCCCACCTTAATAGAAACTTCTGCAGCAGATAATCCAGGTTGAGTATTGTTGCTGAACAATTCAGTTAAGGACATATTGGAAGCTACTCAGGAAAAATCATCAGTAACTTAAAAAAAAATAGAAATAGCTCCACAATGTTACAGAAAGAAAGACAGAAATCCAAATTAAAAATAAACAGCATGTCCTTACCAGAGAATTCACTTTATTAAAGCCTTGTTTGAGTGCTTTCATCTTAAAAAAACAAGACGACTTCAGAAATAACAAAGCTGTAAGAGACGCTCCATTTTAAATATACAGTCATCATGTGATGAGTCATGTGCTAGTCATGTGATAAAATCATCATGTGGTAAACAGTCATATAACTTCTATAAACAGTTATACAGAATGATTAACATTTTTGTAAGTTTTTTTTTTTTTTTTTTTTTTTTTTTTACAAAAAATGTTAATCAGTATATATAACCTTGTGTATATAGTTGTTATATGACTTTTTTAACATATGATGTTTTAGGAAAACAAAAGGCATGATAATGACATCTGCTGGGTATGGCGATGGTGTCAGTTTATACACTAGATAGCTTTTCCATAAAGAAGGCCATTGCCAACAACTGAAGAATTTTTCCACAGACCAAAGTATAATTAAGAAAGTAGGAGAAAATACCATTATTTAACAAAAGGCCAGCTAATTTGAAGAACTGTTTAAAAAAATAGTGCAAGGTAGGTGCAAAAAAGAGGAAACTTACAAATGTGAGAAGAGTAATTGCTATAGATACATAGTAAACTCTTCTCAGTACTCCAGTCCAACAACTAAAAGGACCTATACACCTCCAGTATTTTTACTTGTACATTAGATATGTGGTTTATGTGGCTGAATGTTCAGTGTATAGTGTCTTCTGTGTAGGTAAGACTACAAGAAGGTTAATGAATGCAAACTAATGATGCATTAGTATATTTATATAGTTAATACAATTGTTTAGATTTAAATTATAGTTTAAATTATATGGCATAATATTTATTTTAAAAGCAATTATAGACTGAGGTCTTATGTGTTAGGAAATGAAAGGACTTACTTTAGTGCAGTCTTTAACTGTTTATCTGTATTAGTAAAGTGTTTTACAGTGATCTGTTTTATGAATTTTACATATGGCATGATCAAACCTTTGAAGAAATATATTTTGGATATGTGCTGCATTCCCAGGCCTAAGCAAAACCCATATAACCATCCATAAAGAAGACTAAATATAATGCAACTTAGACTGTCAATTTGAATTGCTGGGTTAACCTTCATTTATCTACCTATGTACAGAAAGCCATACTTAACTTTGTGGGTTCTTAAAATGTTCATGAAATAATGCAGCTATTAAGGTTCAGTATTCACCTGTGACTGAAAATCTGCAATTAGTGATTTCAGTGTAGTTCTGTGCTGAATTTTGCCTCAACATATTGTGCTATTCCAAGCCGCGAGCCATTTGGAATTTTGGTCATGACATGCTTGCAGTGAGAAAACATTGCCTTGTTTAGTGAAATATATATGATTTCTACTACACATATGAGAGCTCAGTATTGCCTTATTTCATGAAATATGATTTTCCTGCGAATGTAAGGACGATATTTGTGGATATTGAGTCTCTACTTTGCTGTTCTGTGACTACACAAACATGCCTGATGAATCTACTCAGACTTGACCTCAAAACCTTCCCTGCTACACTTAAGTAATAGTAACTATTTTTTTTTTTTTTTTTTGCACTTAGTCTGCTAGAGCTAATTTCAAAGTACTTTACTGTATTATATGCTGTAGCAGATTTTTTGCATTGAGAGCTGACTTAGCAAGTAATATCCTGCTGAGATAAGGGGTGCTGTTATTCAGGGTGAAGTTTACTACTGGATGGAGGGCAGTGTGCTCTTTATTTTGTGTGTGTGGTCTCATTTGTTTGTTGTTTTAAACTCACTCTGTTTGTAGGCACTGAAACTCTCCTTGGCTGGCTTGTAACTACACAAGCAAACCTGAGGATGTCTACTCAATGATCCTACCTCACCTAGAAAGTGATGCATAGTACAGATGTGCACTATTAAGAAATTTTCAATAGATTCAAGTGTTTGTGCATTTTTTACTCTGTTATTATAGCCTTTGACACTATCACTTTGCTTCCTGCCAGAAACTGCCCATGCTATGGAATAGATTTCCCGTACATGTCAAGCAGAGCACCTCACTGGCCCTCTTCCAGAGAAATTTTGATGAGTGGATGGGAAATAGAAAATTCACCCCAGGGATCACTCCAGTCCAGTGGCTTTACTCGACAGAGGCATTGGGAACTAAGGTCGGGTGGCATGATGCCAGGGTAATCCTATGGGCTAGGCTTGTAAAGGCTCCAGGACCATTAGCTTTGTACACACCTATAAACTAGTAATGCTTATGGTTCTAAAAATATGAACACTTGTTTGAACTATCAGGCGATAACTTCATTTTTAAAAAGACTCAGGCCATACCCATAAGGAGTTGGATTATAAACTCAAAATATCTCCACTGGAGGGAATGAGATACGGACAACTTCAAAGCATTTTTCAGCTATGTCAGAAACCTTAGAAGCAATACCCAATAATGCACTGGGATAATTCATAGCAACAACAAATCCTAATCCCAAGGAGACATAGCCAACATATTAGCAGATAATTTTACTTCACACTTTACACCCTTATCTTCCTTTGACATTCCCTCACAAATTAATATTCCCAAACAAGCACACACTCTTCAGATCACTTTAGAGCAAGTCATGAGGGCTCTCTTCAAGCCAAAAACACTAGCTCCATGAGTCCAAAAAATGTTCTAGGCGGTCTTCTTGTTGGCACCAAGCACAGCCTTACAGACTCAGTAGTAAACCTATTCAGTCAAAGCCTCTCCATTAGATTTATATTGCAGGGGTGGGGAACTACTGTGGTCATCCCACTCCTCAAGGGTGAACCCATCACTGCCTCAACAGCATATCCATAATGCAATGGACTGCATCATTATTGAACATATTAACAAAGACATCAGCAGTCTGCAATCCCTTGACCAAACCCAGTTTGGGTCCTTTGCATGTAGGTCCTCCCTCCTAAAATTGGTGGATTTCTTTGAACAAGGCACTGATGAATTAGATGCAGTAAAACTAGTCCACACTGCTTACCTCTACCTGGCCAAGGCCTTTGACACCATCCCACATCCTGGCATTATAAACAAGCTAATCAAACTAAATATAAAGCCATGTTTTACTTACAGAATAGCAAACTGGCTTCCAGACAGCACTCAGTCTGTTAGTGTGAGGAGCACACTCTCATCAAAATGGGGCAGAACTTGTGGTGTTTTTCAGGAATCCATCTTAGGACCACATCTCTTTGCTATTTACTTCTCTGATGTCAAGGACAATATCAATTCCTGTCTGACCAAGTTATTTGCAGATGGCTGGAAACATACAGCTAACATAAACTCTTCAGCTAACTTCCAGATTATCCTAGAGGGGCTAACACACATGCACAAGTAGTGTACAAATCATAGTCTTTAGCTATATGCCCATGCACCTACCACAACAGATGCCACACCTTTTGAAAATTGATCCAGCTATTAGGTACAGGAACACTTTTGACAATGAACTATCCTTTCAACATCATGTATCCACTGCCATTAGAAAAACCTTTTATCTAGCTATACTGATTACTTGTGGTATATCTTCTAGATCAAGAACAATTATTATCCCTCTTGACTCAGACATCATCAAACCCATAATAGAATATAATACCCCTTCAGTATATCTAAACATATGACTCGGCTCAAAAGACTGCAGCATTTCATCACTAAAGAATCAAGGGAATGTCTCCCCTGTGCTACTCAGACTGCCTTAAAGCACTTTCTTGTCTGCACTACAGACGCTTGGGGGGATCTCTGCCTCTCTTATAATGCCTGAAAGGATCCAGCAACATAAATAAGACAGATCTCTCTCTCTCTAATAATCCTTCTTTTATAGAATAGATGTCTCTATCAAATAATATTTTTATAGAATAGATGTCTATTGGATCTAAAGCAAAGTAGCCTTTTGACTCCCTCTAAATACAATTAAGAAGAATGGATGAGAAACCATAAATTAAGCCATTCAAATCCTTATTGGAAAGGGATGAAATATGGTAGTAGTTATTCTTGTTGTAGGGTAATGATGAACTGGTATCTTGAGGCTAGACTGCTAATGCTTTATCTGCTCAACAGCATAGTAAGAACCTATGAGCATATGAACACATAAATTGTATTTCTGGACACATGCTGCATTCTCTGTCCTGAATTAAATTCACAGAGTCAGCCATGTAAAGCAACTTGCAGGAATCTCATAGGCTCACAAGTAGATAGTAACCTAATGGCCTGAGTGAACATTGAGAAATCTTAGCCACATCACGCAATAGTAATGATAGTCTGCTCATACCACCTACTAATTAGATTACTCCCACATACCCCCAGGTGTGACTTTATAGTTTCACATCCATTTGTTTTATCTGTTTTAGAAGGTTGCTGGGGAATTGCTCTTTTTGAAGTGCAAATGGAGTCTATTCTAAGGCATGTGAGATGTGTTGGGTTAAGTAACTATTCTGCCAGCATGAGATAGCAGTAAAAGCTTAAATCTCTAGTTCAGGTGCAAGTCCTACTGCTGGTCCTGTGGAGGTGAAGGAATTTGAATACTACAGGATTTTCATAGCTTGGAAAGCTAAGCAAAGATGTCTCCATAGAAGCATATATGATATATTATATTGATGGGGGTTTTAGTCAGGTAAGATAATTTACTTTGCATAAGCCTATTATTTCCTTAAAGAATTGTTGAGGTCTTTCAAGTTTTCTAGATATTTTGAGAGGTCCATGTCAGCTGAGACATGTTCAATGAAAAGTCAAATAAGGGATGAATAAACTGGAACTCTAACTTCTTTAGACATAGAGGAGCTACCCCAAATGATAAGGTGTGCCAAGTAAAATAATTTTCTATCCATAACTTAGACATGATAATCAAAGAAAAGCTCATTATCAACATAAGTACCCAGATCCCTGATAAATGCGTCCGTTTTGAGTGGATGTTGTTCATGCAGTATTAGAAGGAGATTACAGAGTTCCTTAAAGTAATAATAATGCATTTCTTGGCAGTAATGTTGAGTCCACAAACAACACACCAGACACCAGTATCATCTAGACTAGGCCTTGCTGGAGAATCTGAGAATTAGGAGGAGTTTTGAAAACCACAGCCAGTTTGTAATTGTCAGCAAATTTGGTTAACCTCAGTCCTTAGAGGTCTGCTTTCAATTCAGATAAACAGATGTAAAATAGGAGAGGGTCCAGCTTCAGGCCCTGTGGAACACAGCTTGTGAAATACTTCTGACTGCAGGCACTACCTCACCCTTAACATTCATAAACCAGGTAGCTTATCAAGTGAATTATACAAGGATTATTGTTGAGCTGGGTGAAATAGCCACATGGTAGATGGTGATGAAGTTCTTCACCAGGTTAAGCAGCATGGACAGGAAGACTCGCATCTAAACCTTTCCCAATCCTTTTAAGGATGTCATCTGGGCAGTGCAGACCAAATGTGCATTTTACAAATCTAAACTAGTTGGTTAAGTGGTTGAAGGTCATCTTTGTCACTGTTAATTAGCTCAAAAAACAGCAAGGAGTGGCATGGAGGGGGAGACCAAATGGCAGGTACCTCATTTAGTTATGTAATGGAAAAACATTCTGGACATTCTATCATTTTTTATGTGGCTGATAAGTGTCATGAACATTGAAAGACCACATCCAATCTCCTATTGATAGGAATGGGAAGATGGATTACAGCATGATGGTAAGAAAGGAATACTTTGGGGTGAAGACTAGGCTATGAATATCCATTATGAGAGTGAGGTCCTGTGTCACATGTAGCAATGGGGGCAGCAGCAGTTCCAATTTTTGCAAACCTGACAGACTGCAAAGGGGCAAAAGAATCCACTTCCAAGTGTGATCTCTTTAAGCATGTATTTATATGTTATATTTTAGACGATTTGTTTCTGTTGTGGGAATGAGACATTTTTTCTCCAAATTAATTTTTCAGCTATGTAGAAACCGCTAAAGATTTCTTGAGATTTACCCAACTATTCTTAGAGCCATATTAACTACCAATATATTGTTAATAAGAATACACAAATTGGTTGCATTGAATCAAACAATTTCAGGAAGCCAACCTTTAGCAATTCTTATATGCATTTCAATAACAACCAACCCCAGTGGATGAAATAGAATATTGTTAAAGGTCAGGTTTTTAAACTTTCCCATCTGCTGTCTTATAATAAAGTCTTTTATAATGAAAGATGAGTTAAACAGCTATTTCTGGACAGGCAATACCCCCCTTTGATATTTTGTAAGTTGAAATTCAGGAGGTTACTGATAAAAGGCCAGATTCTTTTGCATCTATTTTGAAAAAAGTTCATATGACTCAATGTAAGGGATAAGGGTGATTATTGCAATGCTGTGTGTCTGTTCATTTCTGTGGATAATTATATTCAGCAACTCATACACAATCTTTGGAATATGCTCCTCTATTTTGTCAGTGGCACAATAGATAGCACACTCACCTTTGGTGCAGAAGTCTGTGGGTTCTATTCCCACACCAGTAGATGAATTTCTGACACTGCAGTGCAGCATAAGGGAGGTGCTACATTCCTGAGTATGCCATTCTTTGGATGAGTTGATGGTAGCTCTGGTGGATGTAAATGATCTCTTGGCACCTATCAGAAATTAGGGGTCCTTTATTTATATACAAAAATAACTCTCATTTACAAATTAGTTACATATTTACAAATATTTACATATATACAAATCTGTTTACACGTATTCATAATTTCCTGTACAATTATGCTAAATTTGTATCCTTTAGATCCCCACTCCTTTTTCAATAACCATCTCATTTTACTTAATATTGTTGCTAAAATCCATTTACCATTAAACATAATTTAATTTACTCTTTCATTCCATATAACATAAAATAACTATTTATCTATTCTTTTAACATATTATTTACTTCTGTTCTTATAATATCCATATTTAATTATATCCATGTTTATTTTATTCACTTCTTTTATATCTTTAAAAAAATCTTCTTTACATAGCTTTCCCCATAACTTTTTTACTGTTTACATTTCAAAAACACGTTATATAGATTCTTCTTCTTGACAATGTAAACATATTCTATCACTTTTCTTTTTATATGGCATATTTCCTTTTACTAGCACTTTATTACCAGTCTCCACAAAAAACTTGACATTTTACTACTGATTACACCATTCACTTATTTTTATAGCTTTAATTTTTTCATCTGTTAGATTTTCCAGCAGTTTTATATAGTAATGTTTTATCATTACATTCTTATACCAAACTTTTCCATCTTTTTCAATATCAATTTTTATTTTCCACAAAAATGTTTTTCTTTGTAACATTTTATTTTTTCATTTATACACTCTTTTTCTATTTTACTCTTTTTTGCCATACCCCAAATGTATTATACTTATATTTATATAGTTTATTGTACAAATTTAATGAAGCAGTGTATACCACTGGGTTAATTATCCTTAAACCACCTCCTCCTCTATTTGCATACAAAGCTCCTCTTTTTACTGGGTTTCATCTAGATCCCCATACAAATGAAAAAAATATCTGCAATAATTCCTATTCAAATTCTATTGGCAACATAAATACATTTGCTAAGTATGCTATTTTCCCATCAATACTGAATTAATCAAATAAGTCTTTTTTTTTTAAATATAATTGATATGTTCTCCTGAAAAGACATGTTTGCTTTATTTCTTCTATTGTTTTTCCCATTGAATATCACATTCATAACTAATGCAAAGAGCACATAACTCAGTGGCAATCCCTTTCTTACACCACTCTTCATATGTACCTCTTGGCTTAACCAGCCATTTACAAGTATTTTTAATTATTACTATATGCTGACATACATAATTTCCTACATCTTTATTCCCAAATTTTATACCCAACACAGAAATTTATTTTAATTGTAAAATATATACCCTCAATCTTTATTACATGACCTACACCTTTACTTGTCTCTGTATATAAAGCCATCCGTATAGGCTCTAAACCAGGGGTGTCCAACCTTTTGGCTTGCTGGGGACGCATTGAGTGAACAGAAATGGTTTTGGGGCCGTATATAAAATATATCATATAGTTAACTCTTTCGTTGCTCCGGAAGACCACAGTCGACCTCCTGGCTGTATTGTAGGTGCATTTGAACAATGAATAAATGTAATAAATGTAAAAATAAACCCCAGCAGGACAGAAAATCCACAAAAGATATTTATTGAGCGCTTTCATTTGGTATAATACAAAACTTCATCAGAATATCTAGTAGAAAAACAAACAGACAACTGACTCAACAAAATGTATACGTAAATGTATATGTATATATATATATCTCCCATCATGCACAAGTTAATCAAACAACAATTATGCCTATCCTTCCTACTTAAAGTTATGTTATAAAAATTGGTAAATAAATACCTATAAATATAGATAATACATTTGATAAAACATAAAAAGGCTTAAAACTTCATAAAATCCTATCTAAACTAAAACATATATATATATATATATATATATATATATATATATATATACACACACACACATTTCTAGCATACATTTAAATGATTAAATAAACAAATAACTACATGAAGCCATCAGCTTTTAACCTAAGAATAGAACCAATTGATATATTCTTATTTAGCCCTGGTTGTTGGGTGGCATTAGTTCTCAATTGCCACCTCAACTCTAATAATTGTAAAAAATCATTTTTAGGACCCCCTCTGTCATTCAAAAACACATGTTCCAAAATGGTAAAACTAAAATAATGCCCTTCATTTTCCATGATATGTGAGGCAAGGGCGTTTTTTGCATCCTTATTTTTAATGTCATAGTAATGCTGATATATTCTCGTTCTTAGTGCATTAATAGTTTTACCTATATAGCAACCTTTACAAAAGTTACACAAGGCAAGATACACCACACCTTTTGTACTACAGGAAAACTTCTGTTTATAGAAAATGTTTCCATAATTAGGTATTGAGACACTAGTCTCTTCTAAAGTGTATTTACATTGCAAACAAAAACCACATTTCGACATTTTTCCTATCTCCAAACACCCTCTAGTATTCTTCTCCAACAAGTTTTTGAAACACAAATCCTTTTTATAAACTATCTTAGGATTAAAACCCATCAGCTCATTAAATTCAGGATCAATATTAAATATATTACAATTTTGTTGCAAGATTTCACAAATATTAAATTTTTTATTATAATTAAAGACACCTGTAACAGAAAAACTAGTGTTACGTTCTTTATCATTCTCTTTGTTAGCCATATCGAATGAAGTACCTTTCCCCAGTAGAGGTGATAAAATACCTCTCTGCCTCTTTTTAACCTCTTCTTGTAGTAAAGGATGTAAAAAAATCATAGGGATAGTTCCTATGTAAAAGCATATCTTCTAATATCTGAATTTCATGAAGAAAATCATCCCAGTCTGACACCATTCTTGCAAGACGTACTGCTTGCCCTTTTACTAAGGCCCTTTTTTGATGTATTGGATGAAAGCTGTTGTAATGAAGTAAAGTATTAGAATAGGTCAGCTTTCTATATAATGTTGTCTTGAAGGCCTGATCTTCTCTCACCTTTGAAATAGTGATATCTAAATAATTAATGGCCTCTTTTTTAAGACTGTGTGTAAAATCAAGGAAGTCTGTACTTTCAAAAAGGACAAAAAGTGCTGTAATTCTCCCTCACTATTGTCCCAGAATATAAGAACATCATCAAGGTACCTGCAATAATACTTCCAGTACCCCGAAAAAGTACTAGTAAACACAAAGTCCCTTTCCCAGAAATCTAAGACAATATTTGCAAAAATGGGAGCACAAATGGCTCCCATTGCTACTCCCTTTACTTGTTTAAATAATTGTCCCTCAAAAACAAGGACATTTGTATCAAGTATTAGTTCCATCAAAGTTCTAAGTGTGAAGATCCGGTCATGTCTAATAGTGGTATATCTACATAAATATAGATAAAACCACTCAATCCCTGTATCATGCGGGATCACTGAGAAAAGGTCCCAAACATCCATGGTAATAAAGGATAGGTCATCTGTATACATATCTTTGTCAAGTTTTTTAAGGAGATCCCAAGAGTCCTTTACTATCCATGTACAGTTTAACAAAATGTCTTTTAACTGTACATCAATGAATTTAACTATAAAATAAGTCTTTGAAGCTTTTGCATCCACAATAGGATGAAGAGGGGGGTCAACAAGGTCTTTATGTAGTTTAGGTATACCGAATATGGTTGGGATTTTGTTGAGTCAGTTGTCTGTTTGTTTTTCTACTAGATATTCTGATGAAGTTTTGTATTATACCAAACGAAAGCACTCAATAAACATCTTTTGTGGATCTGTCCTGCTGGGGGTTGTTTTTACTGGTTTGCCTTTCATTCGTAAATGTAATAAATGCCTAATATTTGCCTTAAAATTCTAATTCTCATTCTAATTATAATACTCTAATCTAACAGTTAACTCTAACATCTTAGTTAATATATATATATATATATATATATATATATATATATATATATATATATATATAAAACCATTCCAGCAGTCCAACTATGTAACATGTCAACATCAGCAGTCCTACAATACTATAATCCACAAAAATAACCCAACAAATTTGCAATAAAGTAAAGAATTCACATTACTGACTTAATAAAACAATTCTGAATAAGCTACAAGAGGGTCTCACCCAAACAAATAACTGGTGCCAGAAATATGGCCTCAAGCTAAATGCCAAAAAATGCATCATCATCCCCTTTGAGGAGAGTGATGTCCCCACAAATTATCACATTAATAACAATGTTGTAAAATGTCTGAAAAAACAATACAACTTTATATGCTACAGTCCCACATAGTCAGTCTACTACTGACCCATTAACCCTAGGCTGCTGTCTCATTCTTACTCCCTGGAACTGTATTACCTTGGATGACTACTTTTATTTCCTAAGCAAAAGACAAAAATTGGAAGACGAGGCAAAAATCCAGACATTCTTTGAAAATCCAGTTAAGAGGTATGAGTTCATGTTCAGTACAACACTCTCCCTGTCAGGAAAGCCGCAATTTAATGAAAGTGTACTCTTAATGTATGATATATTTGTGAGCTAACTTGTTTGTGTTCAGTAGGTAGACTGATCATTGTTAGCCTCTTTGTGCAAGCGTCTCACTCTGTCATGCACACATATACACACATACACACACACACACTCTTCTACTTTCACGCACACAATTCTGCTTTCATGCATGCACTTACTCACTCCGTACTTACCTATTAACATAGGTACTTGCTGTCCCTTTCAAAGGCAACAGCGGCAAATCCATACATGAGTCCCTCTTCAGCGAGAACACACCCACACACACTGATTGTTTGGCGCAAAATAATGGCGTAAACACATTGACCCTTTTTTGGCTCAAAAACAAAACTAGAAGGGTGCTTTGGCACATGCACACACCGTCATTAGCGTTACAGGTCACGGGAGTGAAAAACACACAAAAAAAGTGTTTTGGGGCATGCGTACATCGATGTTGCAGTTAGAGGTTGAGGGCTGCATGGAAGAGCTCTGAGGGCCGCAGGTTGGACACATCTACTCTAAACACTCATTTGCGAAATTATTATTTCTTTTATCCAAATTTTGTTTTTTGCAATTTTTATATCATATACACATGTTAAAAGAACTCTAATTCTTAACCATCCAGGTGTTATGTACCCTGACTCCTTCGTTTTGTAATTTATTTCGCATACCATCACATTCATAATTAATGCAAAGAGCATGCAACTCATTGAAAATCCCTTTCTTATACCACTCTTCACATGTACCTCTTGGCTTAACTAGCCATTTTAAAGTATTTTTACTTTATTACTATATGCTGACATACATAATTTCCTAAAATTCTCACTTATAGCATGTTCTTTTACTATTACTCATAAGATTTAATTTCCAATTGTGTCAAATGCCTCATTAAGGTCTCCTATCATGATTTTTGCTTCTTCTTTTCTGTTCATAGTATCATCCACAGTTTCCCTAACTATCATTAATAAATCTTGACAACCCTTCTCCATTATACTGTATATGTTATCTTCTATAATATTTTCCCCATTTTAGTTTCAAATCTCTGTTGTATTATTTTCATAACCATCTTATTATTATTCAGTATTATTGGTCCCCATTTTTTTTGTTAATTCTCTTCTATCTTCCTTATTTATTTCTTCAATTATTTGACATTTTTTTAACAGGAAAGTTCAACTGGGTATGTCTCCATTTTCAGTGGAGGCCTGGGGGAGAAAAGCTCCAGACACAGCTAGCATAATTACATTGATTAAAGTAACTTGTTACACATCAAAATGGGACAATTCGTATATACCACGCAATTCACATTAATGGACAGAACACACATTTATAGATACAACAGTTCAAAACAATCTTGCTCAATAGATATTACATAAGGTTTTTATTAGGAGGTTTTATCAACAAGACAAGTGGACTTTACAAATTATATGATTCAGATAGAAATATACTAGAAAATAGTTAAATGAATATTATTATTGGTGTGTTTATTTTGTAGGTCTTTTTCCAAATCCTTATTCTCTTGTAGATCTTTTCCCAACTCTCCCCTCTTTCTGTGTTAACGTTTTGCTTTCCACATTTTTTTACTACCTTCTTTTTTCTTTAAACATTTCTTGTACATATTGTACTACACTGTCATAATCTTTCCTGAGTTATTTATATTTCTCCTTTTACATGTTTTTTTCTCTCATTCCACTACCATTTTCCTTTACTAATCTGCTTAAGTAACTTGATACTACTACTTTTTCCTTGTAAAAATATGTTGCTTACATGGCAATTCTTGTATATTTTCTTAAGTTCTCTCATATAGTTCTTTTCTTTGTCAAAGTACTGTCTATTATTATGTTATAAATCTTCCAATGCATCATTATATGTCTTTTTATATTTTTCTTTCTCTACTTTTCTCACATCATATTGCCACTGTAAAAAACATTTTTTTTATGTTTTTCCTTAATTATCACCCACCATTCAGACCACTATTTATAAAATGTTCTCATAATATGATCTTTCCATAACTGTATGACTAATCTCGTTCCTTCTTCATTCTATGCTTTTTTATTTATTCCTTTTCTTCCATTGCATATTTTTATATATTCATTGTTATCTTTTATCTCTAGCCATATTGCAAGATCCGAAAATCTTATTTCAACTACCTCCCCTTCTTGTATAACTAAACCTTCTGATACTATAAAATAGTCTGTTTCAGTTCTGTACATTCCCCTTTTGTAAGCCCATGAATTTTTGTCCTAAAGTTTTAACTTACCACATCTTATAACCTCTAACATTTTTTTCTTATATCTTTCCTTTTCTTGTTATGTTTGCCTCTTAAATCATATTTCAAGTATCTTATGTTATAATATTCATATTTATCACTACATGCTCTAAAATATGATAAAATAAGCTTTCCTTTTCTTTACAGTTAGTATGAACATACAATTTATAATTCTGTAGACTTGGTATTTCCATTTTAAATCTGCAATTGTTAATCTTCCCATTTTTGCTAAAGTTACACCTAATATCTTTACTGTATGTCTGCAGAATACAGCTATCCCAGAATATCTCTCATTTCCAAAATTCCAGATTTTCTTTACTCCACATAGCTTCTCTGTTTGTAATCGTTCTTCATTTGTTAAAACTCTTGTGTCTTCCAGTATAATTACATCTACATCACATGTATTACACCACTGCAGAATTCCTATTCTTCTTACTATATTCTTAATATATTTTCACATTTATGGAAAACACTCTAAAATTTTCATTTTTCTCTCTTCCTTTGATTCATGGCTCATAAATTTATAGAAAACATCCAGGCTAGCTTCCTTAATAGGCCATTCTAAGCCTAACCAATTTCCTCCCCAAAGGTGAGAATCAAACTCTCTCTCTACCTTGTGTTTGTGAGTCAAACAGCTTAACCATTATACCAAACCCTAATCTTTAGCTCTGTATAGTCTTTTTCATCCATTTCCTTTCTTTTTCTTTTGTATTTATTATTTTAAATTTTCTTTTTCTGTCTTTTACCATTTTATCAGTAGAGTTGTTTTTTTTTTTTTTTTCATTTTACTTCCTTCCAGGTTGTCTTCATCACTTATTTCAAAACTTTCTTCTACACCCTCTTTATTTTTTCCCATCCAAATTTTTTTTTATTTTTACTGCTTCTAAAATTTCTTCTCTTTGTTCGTTTTCTTTTTTTTTTTATTGCCGATACTTTCATTTTTGCAATCCATCCATAAATGTCCAAATTTGTTACATTAATAACATTTCAATTCATATTTTTGTGTCATGTCCCATTTCCCCTACAAATATAACATTTTCTATTTCATGGTTACTTATCAAATATCCTTCTTTTCCACAAAAAAATGTTTTGGGTAGCCCCCAGTATTTTGCAACACTCTTATTCCCCTCCACATGTATCATGTTTTGTGTGTGTGTGTGTGTGTGTATATAAATATATATATATATATATATATATATATATATCTTTCTATTTTTAGCACAATATTACAATTCCAGTCACCAGTCCATAAACCCATTTTTGTCATAAGCTTTTGCAATTTCCAGTACTTCTTTTCATAGTATTTCAAATGTCCTTTCAAAGCCTCTTTTTCTACCTCTGTTCAGAACTGTACATGAATCTTTGTTTCCCTGTTAAATGCATTTATCACATAAAGATTCCATGGGTAACTTTCTTTCTTTTTTCATATTACCCAAAAAAATTTTCCATTGAAAAAACAGTCAAATATAACGTCACAAAACGTCTCTTTGTTAATGAGAACAAAAGCTATTACCTCATGTGCTTTTACACCCAAGGGAGCTATTGAATTGTCCCACACTTCATACCTCTCCATTTATTTGTTTTCTTTACTTTGAATCCTTACCAAGTGCTTACATTTTTTGTTTTCTTTTGCCTTCTTTTACTTTCTCTGCATATATTTTCTTTTCCATCTTACCACTATTCTTCAGGATTGTCTCTGCATCCTCCTTTTGTATTTTCTGCATAATGTCCTCCCAGGAAACATCTCCTTCATTTTCTGGCTCACTCTGCACCACCATTTCTTTAAGTAAATCACTGCACAACCCTCCTGACTGGAGGGTTGTAATTGTACATCCATCATTTGCCGAGTCATCTCCTTCAAACAGGTTTCTTTGAAACAACAGTTCCTCAGAATCCTGCACACATTTTCAGGTCTCGATAATTTGCTTTCTCCTTCATTTCCTTAACTACTCTATCACCTTCTCTCTCCATTTTCCTGCATGTTTCTCTGGGCCACCTCTATGTCTGAAATGGAAACAGGAAGTGCTACTTCAAAATGGGTCCCACTTACAACATTGACAAGTAGGGGTAGTTCCTCAATGTTCTGGCCAAATATTCCCTAGTAGTATGAATACCACCTCACATCTCTCCTAAAAGAATAACAAAGAATAGATAAATAAAATAAAGAAAACATGTGGGGAAGTTTGTTATTTTGGACTTAGACAATAAAGTGGTTAATTGCAAGGCACATTACTGTTGTAATTTTAGAGGAATCATATATGTGGTGACCTGTTTGTCTTGCCCTGCTTTTTATGCATGCAAGACTAAAAATAAGTTGAGGGATAGAATAAGTTGACACAATTATTCCACAAAAAAATAAATCCTACTAATGCACTTACTAAACATTGTGATTCTTGTCCAAACTGTATTAAGTTTGTGTTTTTTATTTTGGAAAGAGCTCATAAAAAAGAAAGGGGAGGTGACTGGTGCAATCATTTATTGAACAGAGAATTTTTCTGGCAGTTGAAATTAGCAGCTGAAAAGTTATGAGGACTAAATGAATCAATTTCCGTCAATAGCATTTTAAAAAGTAAGCATCAATGTACAATTAATGCAGTTTGCTAATCCTTGATCATGTGGTATTTTATATTTTATAAATAAAGTGTCAATATATGGTATTTGTTCTGATTAAGTATTTGATTTTACTAGACAAAGGTGCTTAATGTGGAATAAAGTTTTGGTTTTGTGAATATGAAAAAGTATACATTTGTATTATTGTTTTCTAAACACTGAAATGAATAAGAAATAATACTCATATCTTTGCTGGTTTGCTGAGACCACTGGAATGTCTCTTTTTGAGTAGCTGCTGCAGATCCATCTTTGTATCTGCTATTTAACAGCTAGTTTCAGTAAAGATAAAGACAGAGCTTGTGGTTCTGATGAGGCTTACAGGAGGAATTTATCATCCCAGATCTGAAGGACCACAGACAAAGAGGCTTCACTACAAGAAGAGGAATGCAAATGAGACACCAAACATATTAAGAACAAAGCAGAGATTTTGCAATGTATTTGGATTTGATTTACTAGCAATTTTATATGAATTTCAGCATAACAGGCAATGTATGAAAAAAACAAAAAAGTCCCTAAGTCCATCTGTGAATGGAAGCACAATTGGTAATTTCAGAGATGTGCCAAAGGAAAAGAAGTTGATACACATACTATTGATTGATGATAAAAAGTAGTCATAACAATGCTTCTTCTCAGTAATGGAACAGACTATTGGGCTGGGGTCCCAGTCCTGGAAAATCAGTAAGCCATGACTGAATTTGTCATCTAAAAGAATTAGCTTCCTGCAGAAAGTAATTAGCAATCTGAAAATAGTTTGTGGAAAAAAGCCACTCCCATACCCTCATCACATATATACACTAAGGATAATCATTTAACCAAACCAGTGACATATTCACTGTGTACACAGTTATGACACCTTAGTGCAATGAGTCATGTAGGGCATATTGGGTAATGGCTGGCTTCATCTCCAGAATATTGATGTGTAATTGATGTGTACATTGACCAATGACTGTTCCCATACAACTTGGACAGTCTACCCTTAGCAATGCTCACCATTAACCCCCACCCCCCGCCCCAGAATAACATAGAATTATTCGTGGTGACCAACCCTACTTGTTTGTTGGTCAAGAAATTGCTGGTCATTGGTTTGAATTGCATAGCCCTCATGGCAGATGTAATCTATATTCACTAAATCTGTTGTTTCTCTACTGTACCTCCTGTCCATCATGCTTTGCTATTGATTGTTCCTACTTTAACCCTTGAGTGACAGCCAGTTACACAAGCAGTCATGCATCTAGCCATGGGGGTTCTCTTGAATGAACCTAACCTCACCCCTGGTGGCTGACATGGGCATGTGCTAAACTCTCTTATGATTTATACATGCTTCAACAGATATGCCATTGCAAGTTGCTGTCACTTGTTGAGTATCACCAAGCTCATGTCCCACAATCAATGGTCATTATGAATGTGCAAACCACCTCATTTTTGACAATAGCTGGCCAACTTGGGACCAGTATCTCCCTCCCACCAAAATGGAAAAGCTGGCTTTAGTCACTCATTCCCAACCACCCCTCCTAGGGTTTTCCGGTGCTCAATCTGTTAAAAGATCTTGGGCCACCTAGGTTATAATCATGGTACCACAGAGTCAAACTGAGACAATGAAATTTTGAAAGTCTACTGTGTAATGCTGTGAAAGACTTTGGAAAGGAACTGTGTAGCTGGTAGCATCCATCATTCTAAAAGCCCAGACTGAACAACTTGTGAGACTAAGGTTTGTAAGGGAAGGATACTGTCCATGAGAGGACAAGCCTAGCATAATAGTGTCCTGGATGCATACTGTAAATGTTGTTATTGGGAAGGGCTCCAACTGTCACTGTGCAGGTCTTTTCCCTGTGATAATCAGGGACCAAGAGATTGAGAGGAGTCTCGTGAGCAGATATGAAACTTTTCCAAGAGATTGAGAGGAGTCTCGTGAGCAGATATGAAACTTTTCCAAGAGATTGAGAGGAGTCTCGTGAGCAAATATGACACTTTTCCAAGAGATTGAGAGGCGTCTCATGAGCAGATTTGACAATTTTCCAAGAGATTGAGAGGAGTCTCATGAGCAGGTATGACACTTTTCCAAGAGATTGAGAGGAGTCTCATGAGCAGATATGACACTTTTCCAAGAGATTGAGAGGAGTCTCGTGAGCAGATATGACACTTTTCTAAGAGATTGAGAGGAGTCTCGTGAGCAGATATAACACTTTTCCAAGAGATTGAGAAGAGTCTCGTGAGCAGATATAAAACTTTTCCAAGAGATTGAGAGGAGTCTCGTGAGCAGATATGAAGAGATTGAGAGGAGTCTCATGAGCAGATATGAAACTTTTCCAAGAGATTGAGAGGAGTCTCGTGAGCAAATATGACACTTTTCCAAGAGATTGAGAGGAGTCTCATGAGCAGATTTGACAATTTTCCAAGAGATTGAGAGGAGTCTCATGAGTAGATATGATACTTTTCCAAGAGATTGAGAGGAATCTCATGAGCAGATATGACACTTTTCCAAGAGATTGAGAGGAGTCTCATGAGCAGGTATGACACTTTTCCAAGAGATTGAGAGGAGTCTCATGAGCAGATATGACACTTTTCCAAGAGATTGAGAGGAGTCTCGTGAGCAGATATGACACTTTTCTAAGAGATTGAGAGGAGTCTCGTGAGCAGATATAACACTTTTCCAAGAGATTGAGAAGAATCTCGTGAGCAGATATAACACTTTTCCAAGAGATTGAGAAGAGTCTCGTGAGCAGATATAAAACTTTTCCAAGAGATTGAGAGGAGTCTCATGAGCAGATATAACACTTTGCCAAGAGATTGAGAGGAGTCACATGAGCAGATATGACACTTTTCCATGATGCAGTGGCTTACAGCCAGTCATCCAGGTAATGGAACTACCTGGTAAACATTGCAATCTCAAACCTTTGATGATTGAAAACTGAAAGAGCTGAGATGAAACCTAATAGCAAAGTCCAATATTGTTAGCTGGCTCTTGCACAGAGGTGTAGAAACATTGTGGACTCATTGGTAGTTCTGATATGAAGTTACACACCTTGGAGATGCAATGTGCACACTCAGTATCCTTATCAAAGACATGGAAGGATGGACTGAACTATGACCTTTCAACAGGTATCTAGCATTTTGTTTCTCATGACAACTTTGAATGTCTTTTGTTATTGTATTTTGTTGCATATTGCAGTTTTTTCACACACTTATGAGAGTGTTTACATAGTACTTGTTGAATGTAATTTTTTTTCCTTTGTGGGGTGTTGTGCATAGTTTGTTTTTATTAATGTGTCTTCTGTAAGTGTTGGTATTGATTATGTGGTGGTTATTGTTAATTGTGATTGGAAGTTTTTTATTATTGTTTTTGATGCTTGGATGGCTTTTATGGTTTATTTAGGTGATTGACTTTAAGACAGTAGTCATGACAACAAATGGGGGGATCAGAAGAAATTGAAAACTCAGAAGGGAAACAGTGGAACAAATTAACAGCTTCATGTATCTGGGAGGGGTAGTTGAAAAGGAAAGACTGACTTAGGGGGTCAATGCAGTTAAATAGCACAGAGTGTTATGGGTGGTTTGATCGAAGAATGAAGCTGAAAGTAAGGTGTACAGAACACTGATACACCTAAAGCACAGAAAAAATGGCAGTGAAGGCAGCATGGATGAGGAAGCTTGAGGTAGTAGGATGCACACTATGGGACATACGAAGAAATGTGGACATCAGAGAAGAATCCAAAGACAGTCAGGGAGAACAGATTACTGTGGTTCAGTCACATGTGCAGGAAAGCAAAAGATGATAAAGATAATCTGGGAAAGGCAAGAAGAAAGCTAGAGCAGATGAGGATATCCAGTGGAGAGATGAATGGATTGCATGAGAAAGTTCAGTTTCAAACCACATATCTTTCATATTTCACCCAATATAATGCATTTGAGAGAGTGTGGCAGATGGTTTTTTTTTTTTTTTTTTTTGCTTTATGGGGATTTTTAGCTCTACCTGTTGTGGATATTTGGATTTTTTTTTTATGGAATTCTGGAATCAAGGTGATCACAGTTCCATGAGTGGGCAAAAAAAATTTTAGTGTGTATCACAATGTGGTTTTACTGGCACTTTTACCCTGCTCATTTATTGTACAATACTCACTTTTAATTGCAAGATAAAGTGAAAGATTTCATTCTTAAAGCCTGTAGTCAGTACAACCATGATAGGCAAGTGGTAGGCTAGTAGAAGTGTTTTGGGGCCTTTTTCTTTATTTATTTATTGACATTTTGATTACTTGAAAAGTCTAACTGGGTAAGAGTCCATTTTCAGCAGAGTCCTGAGAAGAAAAGGTCCAAAGTGTTACAAAACATTTTAAGAACAATAATTTTACAATCTTCAAAAATAATACAAAAACAACCACAGTTTAAATAATTAGGGTCTATATCAGAACATTGAATGATTAAAATTGTGAACGGTCTAAAGAGCGAAATTGCCGGATCCCAAACTCGTGCATCCCCCACACCCCCCACTAAATATATATTCCAGCTCAGAGATCACACTACAGTGAGGAAAGGGCAAATATTCCAATCTTCGCTGCACTGTGATCTCAAAAAAAGCACTTAGAGGTCCGGCATTTTCGCTGTTTAGAGCATTTGCTATTTTAATCATTCGCTGTTCTGATATAGACCCAAATAATTATACCAATTTAGATGTAATATGAAAACATTGGTTAAGAATAGATACAAATTAATATTTTGAGAAATTTATACTGTTTATAGATAGATTAAAGGTAAGTTGGTATAACACAAACAGGAATTGCAATATGAAATGAGAGGAAAAGTAGGCTTATGATACATTTGGTATATTTAGAGAGAAAGCCAGGGGAAAGAAACTGATAGAAGTAAGGAAGTGAGTGAAGAACACAGAATAAGAAGATGTAAGGTATGAATAGCTACTTGTTCTCATTTAGGGTTACAGTTTTTCTTGGTGTTGAGCAAGAACAGAGCCAGATTTTGGCTAGTAAGTCTTTCAGAATGGTTTTGAAGGATGGAAGGGAGGGGAGGGGATTGACCTGATGGATACAGGAGTTGTTCCAGGCCTTAGCAACATGGCACAAGTACATAAAATGCCCAGCAGATTTGAAAAGTTTGTAGACAGGAGTTTTTGGTCATTGGATTGTAATGACCGACTGGGAACATAGTAGTGTAGAATGGTATTTAGTGTTGGACAAGCAGATGGATGCTGGATAATTCTACAGGTGGTAAAAACCTTCTGTATATGTTAGTTGAAGGGGTAGTTCTAAATAATTTAGGCTTTTTAGTGATATGCAGTGGTGGGTTCAGGTGGGTATTTGCTGCAAACTTAGCAACTTTGCTATAGCATTTTTAAGTTTAGATTTTTGTGATGCTGGGAGATTAGTAAGGCTGTGAGCACCATAAAGATGTGTGGGGAGGTGATAAGTGGTGACAAGTATAGTTTTAGTTGTGTCAATGAGAACATTTTTGGCTCTGTAAAGTATCCCTAGTTTTTGATAAGTTTTTCTTATACAATTTTGTAAATGCAGGTCAAATTTAAGATTATTATCCACCATCATCCCTAATATTTTACTTTGAGAATGATTTTCAACAGTTGTATTATCAAGAGAGAGGAGTTTACATTTTGCTTTTTATGAGAGAAGCATTTGGGGGAAAGAAGTAGTAGTTTGTTTTTGGGGGAGTGATTGAGCATGAGTTGGGTTATAAAGCCACATTTCAGTGGCAGTTCTAAGTAACTTTTTTGAGGTGTGGCATACTGTCAGACTTGCAAATTAGTGCGCAGTCCTCTGAATACTCTATTAGGAAGGTCTGTTGTATGGATGTGTGGAGGGTGTTAGGTCTGTTGTATGGATGTGTGGAGGGTGTTGGTGAGAATGTTAAAGAAAAGGGGACCAAGGATAGAGCCTTGTGGTTATACCAGTGGTGACTGGGAGGTATAGAGAGAGAGCTGAGTGCCATTTTACTTAACATCTATTGGACAAGTAGCTAATTTAAACCATAGAAGGGTGGGCTGAGAGGTACTTAATGAGGACAATTGAAGTAGAAGTTTGTTTTGACAAATTGTTTTGAAGGTATTAGACAAGTCTACAAATAAGGTTGAGACTTGTTTTTCATTATTTCTGTTTATACTGACAGTAACTATATAGGAAAGGACAGAAGCCATGTTGTGTGAGGATAGTTCTTCCTGCAGGAAATAGTTTAGCAACTGTTTTTGAATACATTTTCCAAGTATTTTGGAGATGGAAAGACCCCTGACCTTTTGAATATGTAATACAGGAGCTTTAGCATCCACATAAGTAACTGCCTGCTCAGGATGAGTGGACCTCAGTTTAATTTCTCTTCCAATGGACCGCTATGCAGAAGTGCAGCATCCTCTAATACTCCACTGCATAGTACTGGGGTGTTACCTCAAGCACTTGACATGGGTATAGAATCTACAGCCATCTGATTTTTTAGACATTATTCACTGACATTAATAATCCACATGAAACTGCATGGTTGACGCCTGTCTTTATTTTAAATATATTTTGTCTATGAAGACCTGTACTTTATACATACATGTACACACACACACACACACACACACATACATAATCACATGCACACATGGTCACACAGTCAAATACATGCATCCAGGCACATGTGCATGCACAAAGGCATGTATATATATGTATATATATATATATATATATATATATATATATATATATATATATATATATACACACACACACATACACACACACCTTCAACACATCTGTTTTAAGACTGGTTGAAGCAGGAAATAAATTATATTCTTAGCTTCTGTAAGACAGATGTCAGAGAATTATATGACTGTATTCTCATCTTTCACTGACCTAGTATAAGAAGGATATAGTAGCAAACAGACTCTGTAACAAACTGTGATAAAAATGTGATATCTATCTAAATGAAATCTGTAGAAATCATCAGAAGATCTAAACTGCAAAGCAAAGCTCATCAAAATACAATTTGGTTTAGGAACAGGCCTTAAAACTAGAGCTGCATATCAGACAAACCTTTTTCATATTTACTCAGGAGCAGCTGGCAGGTGGGTTGGTCTGTGTACAAGAAATGATCATGTTTCCAGACTTTTTGCTGTCCTGGTGTTAAGGTGACAGGCAGTTGCCAGGCTGGGAGACCCCTGCTGAGACCCAACTGGCTACTCCCAAATTAGATAGCAAAAAGTCAGAATCTCACACAAAATCTGAGTTGTGAAGCTTACTACAGTGCTCAGCAAGCCTTGAGATCAATGAAGACAAGCCAGTGCTGACTTTCTTTAATTTATAGCAGAAAACAACTGACAACAGGGTAAGAACGGGCAGGCAGAAGCCTCCAGCTGCCTGCCATCGACATAAATAAGAATGTTCATATGCAGTTTACATATCTTTTGTGAGTTTTATAATTGGGTGGCAGCAGCTGTTTCCTGTGGTTTTAGTGGAAAACCCCTGCTCTTTAGAAACAAATGGATGCTGACACTTAGAGTGATACATTGATATCTCACCCTCTGAGAGGATTGGTGGCCAGCCTATCACAGACGGTTTGTTGCAGAATCTATTACTGTTGTAAAAAAATACCTCCTTGTGTGTTCTGAGAGTATGCAGGCAGTAACAGAAACCTAACAATCGAACATTCTCTGAATCACTGACACCACAGGGAGCATTCGATACGCTAACAGCATGTTTTGTACTGTAGTTTGCAGCACTGCCAAACTGATGTGTGTCAACCTGTGAACCAGTTTCATATGAGAACCATGGCAACATAAAACCTTCGAACATTTGACAAATGACATCCATCAATAAAATATGCCTCAAGATTTGTCTTGATATCAGTAACTGAAGGTCCTTTGGAGCTTATCAGTAAAAACTGCCTGTTTAATAACAAGGTAACATCTTTCAATAATATACTAAAAACACAGACCGCAATGCTTTCTGAACAGGAAGTGAATTTCTTTCAGAATAAACATTTGTCAGTCGTTAGGGGCATTTGTTGTTACATATGTCCTTCATGGTGTGAAGTTTTCAGCACTTTTAAGGTGATTAAGTTATTACTAACAAAAATATTTTTAGTTGGTATAATGCAATTTTACTTTTTTATATTTTTCTGTTACTTTTTTACTCTGATCTTTCAGAGTTGTGTGTGTGTGTGTGTGTGTGTGCGCGCTCATGCATACATGCCCATGCCTCCTTGCATATGTTCATTTTCACTGCATGTCATGTGTTTATATTTATTTTCAAGCTACCTTTATTTTTGCTCTCTTAAATACTGCAGTACTACACTAGGTTATTGTGATGTTATTTGCTAAAGATATTTATAAATCTGACATTTATATCAATAACGGAGTTATTTATCCTTGTACCATCTAAGAACTGCAACGATCAAGGGCCATTTGATGTATTTTAGTAAATACCCATATCCCTGTATTTTTAAAGAATTTCTAGTAGTAATTTCTGATTGTGAATGTCAGTGAGTTTTTTTTTAAACCAAAACTACTACACATGGGCTGCTAAGGACTATGGGGCTCCAGCTGTATAACACAAGTACTGCCTCTGGATGGCAAACAACTTCAGAATACGAGAAGAGGGTTCAAAGCCATGTGTGTTTTGGGCATCCCACGTATGTTGTTGTAATATGTATACATAAAGACTGACACTGGTCTTCTGTTATTAGTGTTCTGTGCTGGCTAGAAAATGCAGATAAAATAAAATCAATACAATAAATCCTGACCTTGACTCATAGTAACTAATTTTTGGACTCTGAAGAAAACACCCTGGGATAGAGCCAGCTTCCATTTTATGCACACAACACAGTTCTCTTGAGGCTACATTACCACACATCTGAATGAGAGTGACATACAAAAAGGAAAACACCTGGAAGTATCGGGTAATAAAGAGCCGTTTACTACCTGGGCCCCATCTTATAATATAAGTTTACCTGTTTTAAAAGGGTCCAAGAACCAGCCCACTTACCAATTATCAAATCAAATAAATAATAAAATAAATAAACCCACCAGGTATATGCCAATAAAATTCTATATGGGAATACCATCAACTGGTCAAGTTTCATTTATTGAAGTTTTACATCCTTTGGGGTAAGCACATTATTTCTTGTACTGTCCACTGTTGTTGATTCATTTGGACAAGTGTGCAGATCATTTGGCTGTTAACAGCTGAGTTTCTGGTTCTTAATTAGCTGCCATTGAACCTCATGCTCTGCATATCTACATTTATGGCTAAAAATGCCCTAAGCATCACTGCTATTCTAAGCAAGCTGGAACAGTTTTAAGGCTTTCATTTCCCAATGCAGGCAGTGTTTGGTTGCCTAAAAATACTTAGTTTCCCACTTAAACTTGCTGTATTTGACTTTCGTCCACCAAAAAAGCTAATGCACTTTAGGATGTCTGATGTTTGTAGCAGCCTGATTTGTTTATTTAATGCAATTTAGGATGTCTGATGTTTGTAGCAGCCTGATTTGTTTATTTTGATCTGTGAACCTAGCTGCTCTGCCAGAATGAGATTTTTAAATAATAACACACTTATTAGTACATCACTATGCTCCCATCATTGTATCTCCTGTTTTCTCTTATTTTTTAACTTGCTTCCCTGTTAGGGGACCCATTTTAACAGCTGTTATGAAAGAGTAATGCATCTTTATACTTTTCAATAATTTGTTTACATCATATTCTTAGACAGGCCCACCATATTTAGGTGGTCTTCTCATCACTATTATTGTATGGCATTTCCAGTGATTAGAGAACATTTAGAAAGGATGCTAGAAGAAAACATCCCTGTTGTTTACTGATATCATTCATCAATACTTTTAAGATCTACCTGAATTATAAGCAGAAAGAGATGACCTTGGTTTGTTGTCTCATCTGAAGGACAATCCACTCTAGATTCTAACACCATTGCAGCTTCATCCTGCTGCTGCCACTGTGTGTCAGTTATGTACTATAAACAAGTGCCTGATAGGAATGTAGTCCAAAATATTACAGTTTTCAAACATCAAAAGAAAAAACTGTGATTAGTAAGACAGCCACTAGATCTTGCCAGACTGGTATGCAACTGACCTGTATCGCAATAAATGTTAACACACTTTTTATTTTTTCCATGTCTGACAGAAAAACTGTCTGGCAGGATTTGTTTCAGTCAAAAAAAAGTTGTCTGTACTTGTCAGTTTATCTATATTATTTGTATCTTAATAATAAAGGACCCAAAGTGCCACTGAGTAAACTTCCTCTGTGTGTTTTTGACACTGGAATGACCCACTGTCCTTGTAAGCACCTTAAAACAGAAGCCAATAGCGTTGCCTAGCCTGTCTCAAGCTTTATAAATAGGTCATTCCAGGAATCTCCTTCATGCTTTTCAATACCCCTCCCAAAATATCAGATACCAAGTATACAACTATTTTCTTTCACACCTCCCTCTTCTTTTCTATTATATACGATTCCTCTTCTATCTGGGTTCAGCCTTGCTCCCCAGATGTAACTGAAAAATATTTTTAACAATTTTCCATTTTTTCCAGTAAATATATTTATAACCTCCAAGTACACCAATTCCCCCAGTAAATATGTATTCTATCTTTCTGGAAAAAAAATCACACAAACAAAGGAGGCAATTCCCCCTCTCCAAAATACTTGAAAAATGTATTCTAAAACATTTGCTAAGCTATCTCCTGCAGGAAGAACTCCTACCCCCCCCCCACACACACACACACACACACAACATGGCTTCTGTACCTCCCATAGTAGTAACACCACACTTCTAACCTTTATAAATACTGTCAATAAAACTATAGATAACAGCACACTAGTCATCTCCTTATTTCTAGATTTGTCTAAACATAGTTTCTCACAGCAAATTTTTACTTCAGATGTCCTCACTAGGTCCGTCTCAGCCCACCCTTCTGTGGTTCAAAAGCTACTTGTCCAACAAGTATTAGTCAGTAAAATGGCACTCCGTTCTCTTTGTATACCTCACTGTCACTACCAGTGTACCACAAGGCTTTATTATTGGTCCCCTTCTCTTTAACATTCTCACTATCACCCTCCACACAACAGACGTCATTAACACACTGTGCAGATGACTCCACACTGATTTGCACATGTGACAACCTGGCAACAAATACTCAGAGAGCTTTAGCAGCCACTGAAACATGGCCTTACAACTCACAACTCATGCTCAACCCCCCCCCCCCACACCCAAAAAAACAAACTGCTACTTTACCCCCTCAAATTCCTCTCTTGTGAAACAACAATTTAAAATTCTCTGTTTTAATAATACAACCACTAAAGTAACTTGTCATGTAAATTTATTAGAGATGATAGTGAATGATCTTAAATTTGACCTGCATGTACAAAATTGTTTAAAAAATCAGCAGAAACTATGAATGTTTTTTTTTTTTCTTTTTGCTCTGGAAAGCATTCTCAGCAGTGCAACTAAAACTACACTTTCCACTTCTTACCTCCTCCCCTCACAATGATATAATAAAATGGTTAAATTTAAAGCAAATATACCTTTCAGAACCAACCTCTATATAGCACTAAAAAGCTTAAATTGGCTAGAACTACCTTATTAACTAACATATACACAGCTTCTTACTACCTACACAATTTATCAAGTATCCATCTGCTTATCCACCACTAAATACTATTCTATACAACTATGTTCCCAGTTTGTTATCATGATCCAATGTCCCAAAACTCCTCTCTGTCCACAAATCTATCAAATCTGTTGGGCATTATCTGTACTCATACCATGTTGCTAATGTCTGGAACTCTGTACCTGTATCTTTCGAGTCAATACCCACCCTCCCATTCTTCAAAATTATTCTGAAAGACTTCCTAGAAAAAGCTGGTTCTCTTTTTGCTCAACACCAGGATAAACTATATCTCTAAATATAAACAAATACCTATTCATACCTTATATCTCCTTACTCTTCCTACTTCACTCACTTCCTTACTTCAATGATTTTCTCTCCCTTGGCTTTCTCTCTAAATAAATATGCCTACTTTTCCCTCACTTCTATTGGAATTCCTGTCTGTTTTATACTAACTTACCCTTAAGTTCTCTATAAACTTGCTAAAATACCTCTAGGTATTAAATCATTGTCATATCAGTTGTATCTATTGTTAATCAGTGTTTTCACATTGTCTAATATATAATTATTTAAACTGTAGACGTTTTTGTATTATAGGTTCATAGGTTCATACTAGGCTATCTGCCCTAGGGCATTTATAAGCCTAGCCAGAATGTGTTTGGCTTTCGCCACCCATTTTAAATTTATTTTGCTATGCCCTTTTTCGAGGTTAGTATACTGTGCCTCTATCTAACAGTGACACAGAAGTGATACCCGGGGTAAACCTACGATCTCCCATACACTCATCAAGATTCCTCTTGAAGAGAGTCAATGAGGGACTCTGCCTAACCTGGACTGGGATTTTATTCCAGAGTGCAGGGAGCCTCTGGGTTATGAATCTGTCCCTCCAGCATGTCCTATTTATTTCAGTGCTGAGGTTCAAGTCTCTCGAGCGCATAGCTCGATGGGATTTGGATTTTCTGAGGTGCAGCATGTCCATTAATTCCTGGTTGGACATGGCTTTATACGTCAGGCACAGATCGCCTCTGAACAGGCGGTATGCCACTGAGTAGAGCTGGAGTTTCTTTAACCGGGCAGCATATGGCATCTGTTTGAGCCCTTTGATCCTCTTGGTGAGGTACTTTTGGGGTCTTTCCAGTTGCTGCAGGTGTCTGGTAAGGTACATCCCAAAAGGGCATTGTACTCAATTATGGGCCTGATGAGGGATGAGTAAAGAGGCACGATGACCTCCCTGATCTAGATGTGAATCCCTTCATGATTAGGTGGGCTATGTAAAATGTTTTTCTAACCACTTTGGCCACGTGGTTGTCAAATGATAGATTGCTATCAACTTGGGTCCCCAGGTCCCTAATTACTTCTTCTGTACTTAATGGATTTCCACCTATGTGGTAATTTGTGGGCACTTTGTTTTTGCCAAAGGGGATGACTATACACTTTTTGGCATTTAGCTTGAGGCCATGGCTCTGGCACCAGTTGTCTGTTTCTATGAGGCCCTTTTGGAGGATGCTTGTGTCGGCTGGAGAGTCAATTATGGCCCAGTTTGCAGTCATCTGCAAACTTGGTCAGCCACAGTCCTTCCGTGTTGGCCTGTACCTCCGAGAAATATATACCGAACAAGAGAGGTCCCAGGACTGAGCCTTGTGGGACACCACTTGTAACTGGTTTGGAGTCTGACATGGCTCCAGCAATTCTAACCATGTGGGTTCTGTCCTTGAGCCAGTTTGCAATCCATCTAGTGACATAGGGGTTTATATTTAAGCTGGTGAGCTTATCTATAATGCCCAAGTGGGGTATTGTATCGAAGGCTTTGCGAGGTCCAGGTAGGCTGTGTGGACCACCTTCCCCTCGTCAATGGCCTTGGTGACTGTTTCAAAGAAATCGACCAGGTTTAAGAGGCAGGATCTGCCCTTAACAAAGCCGAACTGGGTAGGATCCAGTGTTTGTAGGTCCCCAATATCTTTATTTATGAGGTCCATGATGATCCTTTCCATAGCTTTGCAGACCAAGCTAGTCAGGCTTATGGGGCGATAGTTTCCAGGATCCGTTGAGGCACCACCTTTATGGAGAGGGACCACTGTTGCTGTACGCCACTCTTTGGGCACATATCCTGTAGTAAGGCTGAGATTGAACAGTAGTTTTATGTTTGGGTTTAGCTCTTCTTTGAGTTCATGTAGGACGCAGCCCAGGACACCATCTGGTCCCATTGATGCTGTGTTTTTTGCTTTGGAGAGGGCGGCTCTTACCTGAGCATCTGAGATGTCAGGGGCAGCACTCTGCTGGGATAGATATTTGCCCTTTTGGTGGGCGAGAAGTTTGCGCTGAACCTGTCAGCTAGGATGTTGGCAATGTCTGTGGGTTCGGTGTATTTTTGTCATTTTGGACTAATTCTGAGCATATCTGGGAATTCCCACCCAGGTTCCTAACATAACTAAAGAAAGCCTTGTGATTATCCTTAGTGTCCTGTGCAATTTTTCTCTCGAAGCTGGCCTTAGACAATTTTATGTGTGCCCGTAGTTTTTTGCTAATACTGATCAGTGATGCCTTCGCTTTTTGGGATTTTGCTTTATCATTTAGTAGCTTTCTCCTTCTATTGTATAGTTTGTTTATGGCTGGGGTCCACCAGACAGGACGTCTGCTTGGAGGATTGGGTCTTGGTTTTATTTGGGATCGCATGATCCATGCATTCCTGAAGGTGTTCATAGAATGCGTTTATAAAGGATTCTGCGGTCTGGGCCATATTTTCCACAGGCCCGGGGGCTTTGAAGGATTCCACCTCAGTTTTGAGGAGTGTAAAATTTGCTTTAGAGAAGTTTTTCACTGTGGTTTTCTGGGCAGGGGTGGGGTCGGGATGTGAATATCCAGTGAGATTAGTTTATGGTCTGATCTTACCAGTGAGGGATACACTTCTGGTCTGGAGCATAGAGTCCCCATGTTGGTGATGATCAGGTCCAGTATGTTTTCCCTCTTGTGGGAGTGGTAACAAGTTGTTCCATAGCATTTGAGTTTATAAATTCTAGGAACCTTTGGGCTAGGGTGTTGGAACTAGAGTAATGCTCCCAGTCTATGTTTGGGTAGTTGAAGTCACCCAATATAATGGTGTTTGGAGAGACCTTCATATTTTCCAGTGTTCTCAGGAAGGCCAAGTGGGGTTCCTGGGTTTGGGAGGGTGGTCTGTAGCAGGCTATAAACTGGAAGGCAGTTTTACCCACTGTTAGTTGCACATGGATAGTCTCTGATGCTTCGTGCTTTGCCACCAACCTGGAGGTGTGGGTATCTTTGATGAATATCGATACTCCCCCTCCTTTTGTGGTTCGGTCCAAGTTTTGGGGCCGAAAAGCATGGTATGAGGTATAACCTGGTAGTGCTGGGGTGCTCTCGGGAGCCCTGAACCAGGTTTCTGTTACTGCACAGATATCGATGTTCTCCATGCTAAGGAGAGTTTTGAGTGCGTGCATCTTGAGGTTTAGACTTCTGGCGTTGAGTAGCATTACTCTTAGTTTCTTATCCCTTGTGATACCTATGGAGGTGGGTTTGTCTTTTGAGCCTTGCCTAAAAAGGCACTATGGGGGTAGCAAGAGCCTTTGCCAATATCCAAAAGCCCAGGGGTGACAGGTGCAAGCTGTCCCTAGCGAAGCATCGTGGCTTGTCGAGCATATCATCCCAAGCTGACAGGCATTGGATCCCCTTTGAATGACACCAGTACTTAAGCCAGTTGTTGAAATTGATCATCTTGTCTTCATATTGTGGCATCATTCTTGGTGAGGGTAAGATGCTACTCAAGGTCAGGGTCATACCGCCTGGGCTACATGCTCAGAGAGCTCCTTTATGTCTCTTTTCATGTAGTCCAGGGAGATACGTCTCAGGTCATTCACACCAGCATGGACAATGACTGAGTCATATTTGTACTTGCCTTGGAGAGACCTGAGTGCTTGTGTTATGTGGCGGATCCTAGCACCCGACAGGCTGCTCACCGTGACCCTCTCCTTGTTCAGCCTGGTGTGCGGGACGTCAGTGTGCCTGACGATAGAGTCACCTATTACAAGTGTATCAGGTGTGTTGTTTAGTCTTAAGGGCTGTGACTGTTTGGCACACTGGCTTTGTGAGATATGCATTGCACGTGTTTTGTTTTGGGGTAGCGGCTGCTTGGGTGTCTGCTTTGGAGGTCTCTGCTGCTTAGGCAGATCTTTATTTAGAGCCTCCAAGTATGTTTTTGTGTGATTATGTGTTTGGTTTGCTGTCGTGGTAGGTCTATGTGAGACTGGAATTGTAGTGAGTGTGGTTTCCTTCTCCTCCTGACTGGTTATGCCAGTACTGAGTTGAGAGAGCTTAGCCTCCAGTTTGGCTATATGGTTGCATCTCTCACATGTGTTGGAATTTGTTGGGAGGAGGAGAGGGTTGTCTGTGTACATGAGGCAGTTGTAACATTGCCTCAAGATTCCCAGATTCACCAGCTGGACCAGAGAGGAGATTGACAACTGACCTTTGGACATGCTAGAATAATATTGGGAATTCCTTAATAATTGAAAACCAGGGCCAGTGGGGAGTGAGGGTGTAGTGCTTTTAATTTTTAGTGCTGACTTATATAATTGCTTTAGTGAGCAAGTGCCAGGTAACTTAAGTGCAATGTGTTACAGGTAACTTAAATGCAAAAATGACAAACAGTAACTTTCTTTCAAGTGAAACAAGGAAATAAGTACAGTAAGCAATGCAGATATCACTAGTGATAAGATTGTAAAATTATTGTTCTTAAAATAATTTTATAATACTTTGGAGCTTTTCTGCCCTGGGCTCCACTAAAAACAGATAACCTTCCCAGCTTGACTTTCTGGTAATCAAATGCCAATAAATAAATAAATTATATTTATTTTCACTCCAGAGGTAATGATTTAGTTTTTACATGAATCGGCTGTCAGATGCTGTTCACAAAATGACAGCTATCATGTAGCACATATATATCATTGCTATATACTGCTGTATGGTAACTGTCTGCAGGGATGACATCTTTCCCTATTTATATATTGGATATGAAGACTGTAAAACATGCATCATTTCCTGTTGGATTTTGCACTCCCAAGATCAGTGATGGTTATTTATTTAGACAGAGTTATGCATATGTCATTAGGTAATAAATTTAGCATTGACCAACATTTTATTCTTTTGTAGCTGCAACAGGAATAGTTGTAAAGAACTAATAATTACCCCTAAGGACATTCCGACATTGTAATGCAGGTTTATTTCTCACATTCGGTTTTCTGAGGTAATGCTGTAAAGCCGCTATAACCTAGGTGTTATGGTTATCATTGCCATGGTAAGTCTACCACCTCAATGTACCAGAGTTCCACATTTCAACTGGCTTCACATTCTCTGACATTAAAACACTGTCATTTTGCATTGTGGCCTCAAGTTAAAAGAGACTCCCAGTCCTGTTGCTGCTTATAAACATTTCTATCTCTACAGTGTAACATTCTTCTAATTGTTAACATACTCTTTTTTGTACATGCATACAACTTCAGACTGACTCATGCATTCCTGCAAGTTTCAGCTACTCCTATTCTCAGTCTGCCTCCAAACTCACATTGGGCTAGCAATAGCTGCTGATTTTTGATTAAAGTTGGGGTTGTCACTGAGGAGCAGTGAAATGGAGGAAGTAGCATTGTTACCAGATTTTGATGCATCTTGTTTATTTTTATTTTGATTTGTATAGTTTTAGTTTTTGTCTTAGTTTCTGTACTGCATCTCCCTGGCTCTTTTCTGTGAAGATTTTTTCCATTTCTAGCAGTGAGCTCCAAATGTCTTTATATTGACAGTTATATGATTAGAGATACTGCAACATCTGTTCTTATTCCTTATAATAGATGAAACCACTTGCTGTCTTGTCTCAGCATAGATATTTAACATTTGTGAAGAGACGACAACTTTTTTTTAATCATAAATGTGTCTAAATCTGTACTCTCTGTATCAATGAAACAAACATAAAAATGTTTCTATATGTCTTGTACATGTTTCTGTTCCCTGTGTTTGCTGCTTGCTCACCTTGCTAAGGACTAGGATGACATCAGATCGTTTTGTTACATGCATGAAATAACTGCATTTTAAAGTGGAAGAAGAGCAACATTGATAAGGTAGGTCTATATTAAGAGTGGCTTCATTTCATAATCCAGTAAAGGGAAATTCGGGAACTATCCTACTATATAACCTTATCCTCTGTGATGACAATTGAATTCAGCTGTAAAAGACCTGAGGCCTTCCTCAGATGCTGCTGAAGTTAGTAGCAGGTGTGACTTTCCTGACCATAGTGTCTTCAGATTCTATATCTGACTGAATGTGTGCATGCTTGCATGTGTATTCATGCATAAATACACAAAAAGTAAACCAATGCCTGCTATTAATCCTCTGTTGTTCCTTCCTATCCAAGTAAATGTTAATTTTCCACTTCATAATCACTCCCTTTACCATGGTACTAGGGTCACTCACTCCCTTTAAGTCATACCATCCATGGTAATATATGCCCATCTGCCAGCATAGCATACCTAACGAACCCAAGCTGCTTCTACAGGACAGTAGTATTCAGTAAGCAATTTCAGTTAGTGTATGTCTCTGTAACAGGGTAAGTAGATTGAAGAGAGAACAATTAAGATTCCTTGGACAGAAGTTGGGTAGGTAATTAAGATTCCTTGGACAGAAGTTGGGTAGGTAATTAAGATTCCTTGGACAGAAGTTGGGTAGGTAATTAAGATTCCTTGGACAGAAGTTGGGTAGGTAATTAATATTCCTTGGACAGAAGTTGGGTAGGTAATTAAGATTCCTTGGACAGAAGTTGGGTAGGTATAGATCTCTATCTTTTTCTCCTATATTTGCCAGTACCAGTTCTACTTCCAGTAATCCCATAGTTATAAGAAATTTTGTCACATCATCTGGTCTGCCTCCTTTACTGAAAAAGAACTGAATGAGAGCAGTAGACTGTCTTTCATATGTGGCAGTTCAATTTGATTATTATTGATTGTTTACTAACTGTAAACATTTTGATATTTAGGTAGCAGCTGATTTGCTCTAAAATTTAGGTAACTCTTAAGGACTTCCGGAAGAATACACCATATCCTTTTTACATAATTTAGTTGGGAGTTTTGGATGAAAACTTCTAACAATTCTTAAGAAGAATTTTCTAGATGAATGTGCGGATTTCATTATCAAAGTGATAGTTGTTGACCCCAGACGGATGAATCTTTTGAATTACAAACGTCAGGTCATTGTGAAGAACAGTTTAATTTTAGATAGTAGCTGTTTTAACATAAGCCTCAGCTGGACATCTGATTGATATTTTCTTGTCTACACTCTCATCTTGCAAGCTATTACTTAAGCTTGTCATACACACTGGACTTGGTCGTCACTGACTTAGCAGTGTAAGCAGTCTAGTGCGATGTCTATTTGTCCTTCAGACTCAGCAGTGAGGTCCTCATATTAGGACAACATCTCAGGAGGTGGCAGAGTGCCAGCTTTTGAGGGAGATAATCTCATGGATTTGTATCGGTTCTTGAGCTATCCAGCACTCAGAGTGTATGTAACTGACTTAGAAGTGCTAGTCATGAGACAAACCCATCTTGTAGCTAAGCCTGCAGATAAATTTGTTCCCGACTATTTATTTCATCTCTTAACTCACTTGTGCCATCTTTGAGTACAGAGCTTTTTAAGAAACTTACTTCAAACTGGTGGAAAAAAATCAAGGAAAACAATGGCTGAAAACTGATCAACATGGAGGTTTTTATTAATAAAAAAGTATAAGGTTTATCAAAAGGAAATCTTCTAAAAGAAGTCTATTATTATGTCCATGGAGATTGCTCTGATGAGAAATTTATTTTTAATTGTTTGTGCTCTCTGCCCAGCAGCTGACTAGCAGCTGCCCCTGAGTGGCCCTCCTCATTCATTGTATCCACTGATCCCAACAAACCTCCCTTGCACTCTCCAGCCCATGTTCAAGGCTAGTGAGAAGTATGAGCCACCTGTGCACATGAACAAATAAACTGCCGAGGTACACTGTTATATTTATGCCACAAATCCTCATCTGCAATGCACACGTGCACTGTCAAGAGGACAGACTTGCAATGGGCATGCTACAATATTGTTCTGTCTTTGCAGAGGGACTGAGCCAGTGTCTCAAAGACAAAACCTCGAGTGCATCACTGACCTCCACCAGAGATCAACCTTGAGATGTGCCCATGAGCCTGCCCCCCAAAATGAGCCTACCCAGCCTCCATCCCTCCCTCACCAGAGCTACTAATTGAGCACAGCTTGCCTAGGTCATATTTGGGACTGCTTGTCTAGGTCATATTTAGGACTTTTTCCCTCTACATCACAATGCTGGCTTGTTCTGCTGAGAACTGATGAGTGTTGCTCTTTTATATGTAGCCCAGGCTGCCTCCATTTAAGTATACCCTTTTTACAAGAAAAGTATGAGGAATTATTACATTTTATTTGCCAAAAATGATGAAATGTAAGGCATGGTATTCAGATTTTTCTCTCTGTAATAGCTGATAAGGTCCACTGTGAGGTCTAACCTTACATTTATTTAATTAAAATGTAGTGGACGGATAGAGTGTTTAAAAGAATAGCTGGGATTCTAATGTAACTTCTTATAGAATTATTCAGTACTGCTTTCAGTGAAATGGTGGTAACTGATGACTGAAAGGAAGCCATACACATGCCTTTGCACAGGGCAGTTCATTGTCCTTACCTGGTAACTATAGACTGATCTGTTGTAGCTAAACTCATAAGATACTAAAATTAGTATTAATAAACTGCCTGGAAAGAGAAATATGTATGAATACATGGCCAGGAGATTCCTTTTGAATAACTTGATATAGTTTGATTGAGTACATAACAAGGGAGACGTATGAGGGCAATGTAGCCAATACGGATCACTTGGATTAGTTGGAATTCAGCAAAACTGTTGACTCTGTATAGTACATCTGTTTAGTAGGAAAGGGAGTGAGAAATGGATTAAGAAACAAAATGTGTAAATGACTGGAGAAGTGACCAGAAGGTAGGACACAGTCAGTAATGGTGAGGATAGTAGAGCCAGATGACCCGGTGGTACTCGGGACACATACCAAGGAATAAGACCTATGAACAATGCTGTGTAAGTTGTATGTTTTAGACATAACTCTAGGTGTGGCAAACAGTTAACCTATTCACAAATGATACAGGAATATCTCTGACATGTTCTACATGAAAGTTCGTATTTTACATTTTGTATATAAGTACTATATTAGCTGATACTCAAAGATGAGAGATGATGACAGTTTTCTCTGGCACTGTAAGACATGTCACATGCTCATGGAAAATATATTGCTTGTTGCAAGATTGTAAATATTTGTTAGAGGTGTAAGCATGTCCAGAATACTGAGGCTAAACTCTAAGCAGCAGCCCCAGTTTATTTGTATCTACATGTGTGTATACATGCACACACACACACACACACACACACACACAGACATTAACCTGACTCTACACAAGGGGTTTTGAAGTCAAAGTACCCCAAGAAGCAAAAGACACCATCAGGCATGTGCTTTTTGTAGTCATGTTAATCTGAATTGGTTAAAGAGGTGTATAGCTGATGGAAATTACAGTCAGCTAGAGCCAGGAATACTCGTTGGGGTCCAAGAGCAACAAAGAAGGTCATCAAGGCTCAGCTCTTGGGCCACTTCTTTACATCTACTATGTAAATTCACTGCCTGACCCCTTTGGGGTATACGCATGGGCCAGTATGCTGATGTCACAGACCTTTGTGAGTTCTGTTCTCATTAACAACTGCAGAATACATTTTCTGCTGGGTTCTATCTTCTTGAATTCTAGCTTCAAGACTCACTTCTTAATAAATCCATGTCAAAGTAATTCTACCCTTTTCTGCTGTAACTGCTACAATGGTACTTACACACCTGCCATGTCTATTCACAGAAGTATGGTTGACAGGCTAGTCTGTACTTACAAAATAAAACAGGGTTAATACTGGATAACCCCTCTTCATAAGAGCAACAAGTCTCAGCCAAAATATGCAATCAACTCTTACAAAATAAAGGGTAACGAGCTACCATGCTGTTTGAATAAGACCAGACTCATGTCTCCATTAGTGTTCCCCAGGCAACGTTTTTCTGTATGCTCTACATAAAATGGTAAATGAGCATATCTGCAATAAAACTGCTAAATGTATTTGTAATTCTGCTTAAAGGATCTATGTGATTTACTAACGTCCTTTAACTGGTCTTCATTCAGGTCCAGACTTGACTGTCACTTCTTAAATTCCACTTGCAAGTTTCCATATCCCACACACATGCTTTTTCCCATCATCTCTTCATTGAATTGTATGTACCAAGTAAAACTCTGACATTAACTAGCAACCACCTTGTAGAAAGAACTTGAAGCTATAAATCCTTTGATGATGGCTGTTAAGGAATGTACTACCCAACAAAATTAGATGGGTTAACAGTCAAAATACCATAAAGAAAATATTCTAAAGTTCATATTTTCATATAGAAAGGGTGTACTTAGGTTCATAGGTAGGTACTAGGCTATTTGACCCTAGGGCCTATATAAGCCTAGCCAAAAAGTTCCCTGGCTTTCACCACCCAAGAATTTATTTTCCTGTGCCCCTGTCGAGCAGAGCCACAGAAGTGATCCCCGATGTGAATTTCCTATTTCCCATCCAATTGTCAAGATTTTTCTTAGAGAGAGCCAATGAAGAGCTTTGTTTGACATGAGTGGGTAGTTTGTTCCAAAGCATGGGGAGTCTCTGGGACAGGAATCTATCCCTCCAGCATGATCTGTTTATTGTAGTGACTTGGTTTAGGTCCCTGGAGCGTGTGACTCGGAGAGACTGGGATTTCTTTGTGTAGCATGTGCAACAGATCTGGGTTTGACATGGCTTTATGTGCTAGGCAGAGGTCGCCTCTGAGTAGGCGGTATGCGACGGAGTAGATCTGGAGTTTTTTGAGATGGTCTGCGTATGGCATATGTTTGAGGTCGGTAATCCTCTTAGTGAGGTATTTCTGTGGCCTTTCTAGTTGTTGTAGGTGTCTTTTGAGGTACATGCCAAGGTGTACATGTCTTATTCAACATTTTCACTAATGGCGTTATTGTTCCTTGTTCCTAAATCTAAGATAGTCTCCTCTCACCTGTAGTGTTTGACAACTTAATGCTTAACTTAATAACTAAAAGATGCAATGTAGTTTCTGTTTTTCTTAAAACTTGTCTTAAATGTTTCTCTGTATTACAAAATCTGTACATTTTATGTACCAGACATGCATGAACTGATGTTTATGTTGTGTTCTTGATCTGTATATGGAGTTTTTTCACCAAGCCACCAGTAGAAATGGACACTGACCCAGTTATCATCCCAGTAATCAAAGCACAGTTAAAAAAAAATAAGATCATCCTCATACTCCATTACAGAGATCTCTCAATGATCACAGGAAATCACCCCATACCTAATCATCATATCATGGCACTGACCACAGGAAATCACCCATACCTAATCACAATATCATGGCACTGACCACAGGAAATCACCCATACCTAATCACAATATCATGCCACTGACCACAGGAAATCATGCATACCTAATCACCATGTCATAGCACTGACCACAGGAAATCACCCATACCTAATTATCATATCATGGCACCGACCAAAGGAAATGACCCACATATAATCACTGTATCATGGTAATGCAAACAGAACATAATAGCAATATAACTGCTGTTAAAATTGAACCAAGCCAGGAAATCCCATAAGGCAGAGACTATAACCCAGCAGCTCTGAAAACATCTGGTTATTGGTGACTCCACAGTTTCTAAAGCTAGCACAAGCTACAGTGGATATTGCAAAAAGTTTGTGACAGTGTTGCGCCTAAATATGAGATTAACAACTGGTTAAATTACAAAACTGATATCAATGGTGCTTCCCAGTAGCAGGATATTCCTGAAGGTGGATGATCTCACTTTCTGGGAGTCCGGGGGGTGAGCCAAACTAATTAAAAGACCAAATCACTACACACACCATTAGGATAGCTGTAGTTGGTGTCAAAACATCAGTGATCTGGATCCCTTCTCAATGAGTTTCTACTTGCTGTGTATTCCCGGTAGTCTGAGCTTTAGGGTGGAAATCTCAAGGGAAAACGTAGTTGATGATAGAATGTCAAACTCCTAGGCCGTTTACAATGGGCCATCTAATGTAATTTGTCCCCTGTGGGTAGAGTCTCACTTCTAGTTGCTCTTGCTGTCTACAGGAGGTTGAAGCTAAAAGCAATGGAAATTAAAAATCTCAGGAAGCTGTTTTTGTTTATTGGTGTTGAAGCAGATCAGATGGGTTAAATGGGTTAATGGTGATTATGATATGACCATTATGAGCAATCTAAGGAGACCTTCCCATGAGAACTGCTGTAAGCCCATGTGAGGGGGGGAGGGGTAAAGTCCCTCAAACACCCTTGCTTTTTATATATATATATATATATATATATATATATATATATATATATACTGATATTTTGACCAAATGTATGGAATCCATATATATATATATATATATATATATATATTTTTTTTTTGGTCAAATTACACTTAATTATTAGGCAAATGAATATCATACTATGTGCAGATTGCAATGGTCAGTGTCATGTTTTACCCCCAAGATCTGTAGATGTCTGTGCTCCAGTGCTGATTTACTGTGTGGTGTGTTTTTCTCTGTTTTGTGACCATGAAGCTAATATATATATTTATATGGATTCCATACATTTGGTCGAATTACACTTAGTCGAAAATAATACCAGGCATTTCACTTCACTGAAAGCTCACTTGACTGAAAGCTCACTTTGAAGTTCATTTGGTCGAAAATGGAATATAGTCCCTGCCCCACTGCAGTGCAACCCTGGAGTGAGAATAATAAATAAGGGGGGGGGGGTGGGGGACTGGAGAGCTTATATTACCAAGTCCCAGTGTGTTGGAACTGTAGTTCATAATCTTCCTGAAATGTTGTTCTGTGGCAGAACATGGCCAACATCCCCCCTGAGATGGTTAACCCCTCATTCCCATATGTGCCGTGCTAGATCCTCTAGCAACAGGGGTGCTGATAAAAACGAGATCATCTGGGGTATAAAAATAGCAAGAATGTTAGTACGGAAGAGGCAAATGAGTGTTTAGTATTGACATAAAAATTTACAACATGGTCATCTGCTGCAATTATTTTTTTACAACCTAAAAGGAAGTTTTGTATTTACTGAGCAAATTTCATCTGTGGTAAGATCTGTAAATATGTATTTGCATTTCATGATGATATACAATCATTTAATGAATATGCAGAAAACTGTGGACAAAAGTTCTGAATATCACCAAAGTTATGAAATGTTAGTTAAATCAGTAAACCTAGTCTCATAGCACTGTAAATTTCTGCATTTTGACCTATAAATTCCAAGAAAAATCACTTCATTCAGATCTTGAAAGGCATGACATTTTTTATTCAGTCGGTATAGTTATTAAAACAGCATGTCAGAAATCTCAAGAAAATGCTACTGAAGGTATGGACTTGCACTTTATAAAGCTAAAGTTACAAATTATTAACATAATGTTGCTGTTTTTATTTTTATTCGTGCCTTACTGCACAGTATTCTTTCAGAATACTACAGGTACATAATATATTTAAATCAGAGATTCAATCATACTTTTTCTCGATGAGATATTTTACATTAGTAATAATAAATGGCACAGTACTGTGGAAAAGAAACATCGGTGCTCAGAAAATATGTATATTTCTTTTATTTAGCAGTGAACCCACAAACTGAGTGAACAGCAGTATGTCTGTGACAATGTATGAGCAAGGACCTACATGTCACTCTCTGCTCTGTGGAAAACCCTATACTGCTGTTCTCTTAGCTCTCCTGTTCCTGTTAATATGATGGCTGTCATTTTCTGTTGAGTAATAAAGTAAAAATGGCTACAGTAAAATGACCTCTGTATAGCTCTCACAGCTTCTCTATTCTTAGCATAGCCCCCTCCTGCTGCTGTATATACCAACAGTCTGCAGTACAGCTATTTTTCCCTCCCCTTTTCTTGTTCCTTTCACTTATCATTTCTTATTTACCTGATCTGTACTGGCATCAGTAAATTTGGCTATGCGGACAAAAGACTGCACACTGCAAGGTACCTTAGGAGGTCAGCTAGTTTACAGTCTGTTTCTACAACTGCCTGCACACCAACCCCTTTAATTTCACTTCAGAGTCGATCCCAGCTGTGCGCCTTCCAAATAACACACAGAACCGAATCCAAGGTAAATGCATCTGTATTGGTTAATACAAATGTAAATAATTAAAGGGGATTCACAGCTGCTGATGAATAAGCTTGACATCTTTTCTAAAAAATATACATACAGCAGTGTTTGACAGTGCAAGCTTGCTGTGTATGAATGATAATGTACACACATGCCTTACTGCTTCTCTCTTCTGTCACGTTATTATCTCTTCTCGTGTCATACATAGGTCTATCTGGAAAATGTCATCTATATTTTGACACAGCATGCTGTGATCTTCTCTGCTGTGATATTCTTTATCTCTGAATGCAGCAGAGAACTGCTGCCCTGTATGTTGTTTCACTGTCACAGGATTTTCAAACTCCTTGTTCAGAATTCCTACTTACATGACATTAATATAGTCATGGCAGTGTGTGTGTGTTACTAATAACCACATTTTATGGGAGAATAAATACCAGCATTTCTGGTCTCCGCTTTTTTTTTTTTTTTTTTTGACCCACATAAATCAGCCAGTGTTTTTTAAACAATAGCATGTACAATGCTGTTACTTATATGATGTCCATTATTTTACACTATAAGTAAGGACACATTTTCAGTGGTACATATTAAGAGATAGTTGCTTCTGGAGCCTGCATATCAGATATGAATGCTCAAATATTTTATAGCTGTCTCCAGAACAGAGAGACTGTGCCTCACTTCAAGCATAAATTCTGAAAATATAGGTATAAAATTAAAAGAAGTGGATATGCAAGGAAACATTTATAAATCCTTCCTTAAAGGAAGATAGTAATAAAAAAAAAATCAGTGAAACATTATGAAATATAGTTCCAAAGGCAATAATATATACAGTGAAGAAATTATTTTTTACTGATAAAATAGTTTGTGGCTTTCATTGCAGTTCTGTTATGTCTCAGCATTTCTATGTTTTTAAATATGGACTGAAACAAAAAATCCAAGGTGTAGTGTATTTATGTAGGAGTGTTTGAGTCTGGCCTCCTTAGCTCAGTAGAACAAACAGTTGAGACTGACTGAAAATTTATACATGGCAGCAAACAGCATCCCTCCACTCAGTATGTGGCAGTGCAGTACATAATGCACCACATACAGAGTATTATAACTAACACCTTTGAATATGTTACAGATCAAAGTGGGTGTTAAGGCTGTTTGCTTGACTGAACTTCCTATCAATCATGAAAATAAATGATGCTGATGAGTTGATGACAATTTTCCCTTTGAGAAACACCTCCGTAATGATACTTTGTTGGGAAAAGAACTAATAACAATTCTGGCCACTTAGTAATGACAGAACAGTATGGCTACATTGTTTCAAGATGCTGCTGGTTATACAAAATGTCCTTTTTCCCAGTTGCAGTTGTATAAAAGAGTACTTATTAGTCGTTTGTATGATTTAGTGTGAAATGCTTGGATTGATCAAAGTACTTCATATCTTACTGTGGATTTTCCAGTATGTGTGATTCTGTACAGTCTCTATAAATTGAATACATGTATTTTTCATCCCCCTATCAGACCAGCAGTCTCAAAGAGCAGGATATTTAACTGAATCGCTGTCTAGGATTCTTGATTCTATAATTAGGCCAATAACGCTGGCGCTGTATCACAAGACATGGACCTGCAAATCTTAACACTTCAAAAAATAAACTGTCATTCTTACAGAAATCTAATAAATTCTGAAACTTGCTGTTACAACTTTGAAGTATTTTTCAAGGGGCAGATATAGTGCCCAATATCTGTTGCCTGTGCTTACCACAATCCTGATATATACAAACTCTGTGGTTGCTTTACTTCAGATTAGAGGAGATATTCAGCAGTCCAGCAAACTTGGACTTTCTGTGCATTACCCTATATTTGCATGCATAGTTCTGATGTTCTAAGGATTACATTATGGAACTCAAAATTTCAGCAAGCACCCAATTATTGCATCTGCACATATGTATCAGAATGATTCCGATCAGTTTTAAGGGAAATGGATGAGGCAACATTTTTGTCGTCATGTCAATAATTATATTCATGATTATTGCTTACAGGGAATCTGCACGATGGGGCTGTTGCAGGCCTACCTTTGCATATCAGTTAAACATTCTCATTGTATTAATACAGAGTTTACTTTCACAGCTCATAAGTACATTGCATTGTGTTATTGTTAACTGGGGAATACTTGGGGCAATTGTGTGATACTGCAACAGGAGCTGCTTCCTTCCCTTCTAATACCTCTTGATATTTGTCTTGCAGGGAATGTCATTTTGTATTAAATATAATGTTTATTGTATTTTACTTATTTATTTTTTTCAGGGGGGCATTCCTACCGAGTGAATGTTTTGAATTATTAAATGGATTTAATAACCATATAATATTACAAATGAACTATGTGGCAACACTGTTGGAGGCATACAGGGATAAAGCCCTGATTATCACCCAGGTGACCAAAATTAAAGTAGTTTCCAAGAAGCCTAAATGAACTGGCAGAGAAACAGAGTGGAATAAAGGGGCAATGCTGCTTACATCTCTTAGAGGGGAGGGAAGGTAAGAAAGGGGGGAGGTGTTTAGGGCCATACATGCAGATAAACCTCTCAACCTCTAAGCTCAAGAAATCTGAGCAAAGCCAAAAGTAATAGGGGGCAAAGATCCAAAATCAGGCGCACATTTTAATTATTGATCTTACAAACTTAGCAAAGAGTTACTGTAACAGGGTTTTCGTTATGCATTTTCTGAAGGATATAAACTCTGAAACCAAAATGTGTGCCATTATTTAATTACTTCAGCATGCAATAATTTGCCAGAAAGCCACACATTTTATGAGGAATGGACCAACAATATGAGGCAAAAATATGTTCATTTGACAGGTGGGCATGCAGAGGATGATTTCCCAGTGAAGAATGGAGGTGTCTACTGGTGTTGCCACACTGAGTGAGCAGAGGATGATTTCCCAGTGCAGAATGGAGATGTCTACTGGTGTTGCCACACTGAGTGAGCAGAGGATGATTTCCCAGTGAAGACTGGAGATGTCTACTGGTGTTTCCACACTGTGAGCAGAGGATGATTTCCCAGTGAAGAATGGAGATGTCTACTGGTGTTGCCACACTGTGAGCCGAGGATGTTTTCCCAGTGAAGAATTGAGATGTGTACTGATGTTGCCACACTGTGAGCAGAGGACGATTTCCCTGTAAAGACTGGAGATGTCTACTGGTGTTTCCACACTGTGAGCAGAGGATGATTTCCCAGTCATGGAGATGTCTACTGGTGTTGCCACACTATGAGCAGAGGATGATTTCCCAGTGAAGAATCGAGATGTCTACTGGTGTTGCCACACTGTGAGCAGAGGACGATTTCCCACTGAAGAATGGAGATGTGTACTGGTGTTGCCACACTGTGAGCAGAGTATGATTTCCTAGTGAAGACTGGAGATGTCTACTGGTGTTGCCACACTGTGAGCAGGGGATGATTTCCCAGTGAAGAATTGAGATGTCTACTGGTGGTGCCACACTATGAGCATAGGATGATTTTCCAGTGAATAATGGAGAAGTCTACTGGTGTTGCCACATTGTGATCAGAAGATGATTTCCCAGTGAAGACTGGAGATGTCTACTGGTGTTGCCACACTGTGAGCAGAAGATGATTTCCCAGTGAAGAATGGAGGTGTCTACTGGTGCTGCCACACTGTGAGCAGAGGATGATTTCCCAGTGAAGAATGGAGGTGTCTACTGGTGTTGCCACACTGTGAGCAGAGGATGATTTCCCAGTGAAGAATGGAGGTGTCTACTGGTGTTGCCACACTGTGAGCAGAGAGTGATTTCCCAGTGAAGACTGGAGATGTCTACTGGTGTTACCACACTGAATGAGCATAGGATGATTTCCCAGTGAATAATGGAGATGTCTGATGGTGTTACCACACTGAATGAGCAGAGGATGATTTCCCAGTGAATAATGGAGATGTCTACTGGTGTTACAACACTGAATGAGCAGAGGATAATTTCCCAGTGAAGAATGGAGATGTCTACTGGTGTTGCCACACTGTGAGTCGAGGATGATTTCCCAGTGAAGAATGGAGGTGTCTACTGGTGTTGCCACACTGTCAGCAGAGGATGATTTCCCAGTAAAGAATGGAGGTGTCTACTGGTGTTGCCATGCTGTGAGCAGAGGATGATTTCCCAGTGAAGAATGGAGATGTCTACTGGTGTTGCCATACTGTGAGCAGAGGATGATTTCCCAGTGCAGAATGGAGATGTCTACTGGTGTTGCCACACTGAGCGAGCAGAGGATGATTTCCCAGTGAATAATGGAGATGTCTAATGGTGCTACCACACTGAATGAGCTGAGAATGATTTCCCAGTCCAGAATCGAGATGTCTACTGGTGTTACCACACTGAATGAGCAGAGGATGATTTCCCAGTGAAGAATCAAGATGTCTACTGGTGTTGCCACACTGTGGGCAGAGGATGATTTCCCAGTGAAGAATGGAGATGTCTACTGGTGTTGCCACACTGTGAGCCAAGGATGATTTCCCAGTGAATAATGGAGATGTCTACTGGTGTTACCACACTGAATGAGCAGAGGATGACTTCCCAGTGAATAATGGAGATATCTACTGGTGTTGCCACACTGAGTGAGCAAAGGATGATTTCCCAATGAAGAATGGAGGTGTCTACTGGTGTTGCCACACTGAGTGAGCAGAGGAGGATTTCCCAGTGAATAATGGAGATGAATACTGGTGTTACCACACTGAATGAGCAGAGAATGATTTCTCAGTGCAGAATGGAGATGTCTACTGGTGTTACCACACTGAATGAACAGAGGATGATTTCCCAGTAAAGAATCGAGATGTCTACTGGTGTTGCCACACTGTGAGCAGAGGATGATTTCCCAGTGAAGAATGGAGGTGTCTACTGGTGTTGCCACACTATGAGCAGAGGATGATTTCCCAATGAAGAATCGAGATGTCTACTGGTGTTGCCACACTGTGAGCAGAGGACGATTTCCCACTGAAGAATGGAGATGTGTACTGGTGTTGCCACACTGTGAGCAGAGTATGATTTCCTAGTGAAGACTGGAGATGTCTACTGGTGTTGCCACACTGTGAGCAGAGTATGATTTCCCAGTGAAGAATGGAGGTGTCTACTGGTGCTGCCACACTGTGAGCAGAGGATGATTTCCCAGTGAAGAATGGAGATGTCTACTGGTGTTACCACACTGAATGAGCAGAGGATGATTTCCCAGTGAAGAATGGAGATGTCTACTGGTGTTGCCACACTGTGAGCCGAGGATGATTTCCCAGTGAAGAATGGAGGCGTCTACTGGTGTTGCCATACTGTGAGCAGAGGATGATTTCCCAGTAAAGAATGGAGGTGTCTACTGGTGCTGCCATACTGTGAGCAGAGGATGATTTCCCATTGAAGAATGGAGGTGTCTACTGGTGTTGCCACACTGTGAGCAGAGGATGATTTCCCAGTGAAGAATGGAGGTGTCTACTGGTGTTGCCACACTATGAGCAGAGGATGATTTCCCAATGAAGAATCGAGATGTCTACTGATGTTGCCACACTGTGAGCAGAGTATGATTTCCCAGTGAAGAATGGAGGTGTCTACTGGTGTTGCCACACTGTGAGCAGAGGATGATTTCCCAGTGAAGACTGGAGATGTCTACTGGTGTTACCACACTGAATGAGCAGAGGATGATTTCCCAGTGAATAATGGAGATGTCTACTGGTGTTACCACACTGAATGAGCAGACGATGATTTCCCAGTGAATAATGGAGATGTCTACTGGTGTTACCACACTGAATGAGCAGAGGATGATTTCCCAGTGAAGAATGGAGATGTCTACTGGTGTTGCCACACTGTGAGCCGAGGATGATTTCCCAGTGAAGAATGGAGGTGTCTACTGGTGTTGCCATACTGTGAGCAGAGGATGATTTCCCAGTAAAGAATGGAGGTGTCTACTGGTGCTGCCATACTGTGAGCAGAGGATGATTTCCCATTGAAGAATGGAGGTGTCTACTGGTGTTGCCATACTGTGAGCAGAGGATGATTTCCCAGTACAGAATGGAGATGTCTACTGGTGTTGCCACACTGAGTGAGCAGAGGATGATTTCCCAGTGAAGAATGGAGGTGTCTACTGGTGTTGCCACACTGAGTGAGCAGAGGATGATTTCCCAGTGAATAATGGAGATGTCTACTGGTGCTACCACACTGAATGAGCTGAGAATGATTTCCCAGTGCAGAATGAAGATGTCTACTGGTGTTACCACACTGAATGAGCAGAGGATGATTTCCCAGTGAAGAATCGAGATGTCTACTGGTGTTGCCACACTGTGGGCAGAGGATGATTTCCCAGTGAAGAATGGAGATGTCTACTGGTGTTGCCACACTGTGAGCCGTGGATGATTTCCCAGTGAATAATGGAGATGTCTACTGGTGTTACCACACTGAATGAGCAGAGGATGATTTCCCAGTGAATAATGGAGTTGTCTACTGGTGTTGCCACACTGAGTGAGCAAAGGATGATTTCCCAGTGGAGAATGGAGGTGTCTACTAGTGTTGCCACACTGAGTGAGCAGAGGATGATTTCCCAGTGAATAATGGAGTTGTCTACTGGTGTTGCCACACTGAGTGAGCAAAGGATGATTTTCCAGTGGAGAATGGAGGTGTCTACTAGTGTTGCCACACTGAGTGAGCAGAGGATGATTTCCTAGTGAATAATGGAGATGAATACTGGTGTTACCACACTGAATGAACAAAGAATGATTTCCCAGTGCAGAATGGAGATGTCTACTGGTGTTACCACACTGAATGAGCAGAGGATGATTTCCCATTGAAGAATCGAGATGTCTACTGCTGTTGCCACACTATGAGCAGAGGATAATTTCCCAGTGAAGAATCGAGATGTCTACTGGTGCTGATGCACTATGAGTGAGCAGGGATTGTCCTGGTGGCTTATGGTCCTTGTAGAGGCAATGCCCATTGCATTCTCTGCTTCCAGGAAGTGCTAACTAAGCTAGCTGGGCAGAGAGAGGAACATGAGTAGGTTGTTATACTGGATTTGAAAGCTGGCCATTCCTTATCACCAGAACAGAGGACAAATGAACAGAATAATAAAGATATTTGGGCAATATCAAGTGGGATATACAACTTTTGACCAGCTTGAGGATGTCTCTCTCCTCTCTACCAGCAGAATGAATGAGATATTTAGGTGAAGACAGTGAAGCCATTGAGCAGGTCCAGGGAAGAGTAAAAACAGAAACAAAATGAAATAAAATGTTAGTAAAGGAGCATTCCTTGATGTGTATACTTCCAGACCTAGGATATAGGGTTTATTCAAAGTTTTACTGAAAATGTTGTTTCACCATTCAATGTACATTATACAAGTAGCCATACATGGCAAACTGTTTTGGTAATTACAGTTTCAGTAAGTGGCTTTTGTTGTAATACTTCTAGTGTTCACAATGATCTCATTGTTTGTGAGATTAATATTTGCTGTTAGTAAGTTTTTTTCACCTGTTTCCACTATTGTGCAACTAGTGAGTTGGTATTTTTTCCTCACTAGCAATCAATATCCCTTTTATGTTCAGTTGTCTTATGCCACATGTTGCATTCCCTGCAGTAATTGTAACTGAATACAATTCTACTGACATGCAGAAAATAATGTGAAATATTCCTCTTACTTATATGTGGTGAGATTCTTTGATTTTAATTGCATTTATTAACTGGAATAAAGCAGCAAACCTAGTGATCCATTTCCAGCCTCGGCCCAGCAGTAGAAACAATGTGATAGTAAGGTATAACATAACACCTTCAAGATAATCAAAATGGGAACGTTCTCTCTTTTTTTCTCTGTCTCATGAGTCACAGCCATTTCCTGGAGTGACCTATGGACAACCACCACTATTTGCAGAGTTTATAAGGCAAAGAGGAAATGGAAGTAGTTTTGCCAACTCTTTCTTCTGTATCACACACACACACACACACACACACACACACACACACACACACACACACACACACACACACACACACACACACACACACCTGTGGACTATTTAGAGTCCTTAATGGGAACAGCAGAATAATACAACAAGTACAACATTAATGGCTTAGCATTGATGGTTTGTAACAGTATTTGGCATCACAAAATAGTACTTTAAAAAACTGTATTGTTTCCTCAGTAACCAGTTTATCAAATGATGTTTTGTGATCATGCAAACAAAAGTGAAGTGTTCCTTTTGTTTGTATTTGGTTAAGTATCTAGCATTACAAAATGGTGCCTTTCAATCAACAATATGCTGAGCCTTGTACAGCTTGATTCAGGTAACCATTTGAAATGCCAGGACTCTGATTGCTGAGTTGCAAGTCTGGAGACACACCTAAAAAATGGAGTTGTATATACTAAGTATATAATTGTCATTCCTCAAAATGTTCCCCTTTTCTCCTAAGTATGAAGATCTTGGATTTGGTATGTATAAGTCTGGTGGGTATGGGAGCTTTGTCCTTCCATGGATTGCATGGGGGCTTTCCCTTCTGTGGTTTGGAACTCTGTAATCCGCGTTCTGGTGTTTTAATACAGAGCCCCAGAGCCAGTACTAGTTATGGAGAGCAAAAGGCTAATATCCAAGTAGTGGGCAAACGCAGTAGTGCTTGTCAAAGAAAACCATGTCGCTTCCCCATTAAATAGTTAATTAGATGACACTTGAAAACTTGTTAAATATAAGTAAATTTTCATCTTGCTTGTATTTGGTTGTAACTTAAGTATTAGGCATCACAGAATGGTGCCTACCATTCAAATTCATGTTACACCTTGCACAGCCTCAGTCATCATCTTGTTGAGGACAGCCAGGGCAAAAGCCATGTCCCCTTCTTGAAGTCACCATATGCTTTGCTAGAAACTCTTAAAGGCCATCCAAAAGTTATTCTGCATGGCCCTGTCAAGCTTATTCCACACCTGGGCCTTCACTTGTTAAGACTATCACAGCTGTTGCATTCCTGGCCTGTTGGTAACTATTGATAAAATCCAAAGTCCTTCCCATATTAGCATTGCATTGACAGTCTCTCTGTCTTTAAATTATTGGCTTCCCTCAATTTTGGTGTCTAGTAGAAGCTACTGCAGTTACTACCATGATAACCACCAACCATATTTTAGTCATAGCTCATTTATGGACCCCCCACTTACAAAGTTCTTGAGTGTGATCCATTCATACTGCAATTCATTAAACTCCTTGTAGCACATGACATCAGTGTAAAATATGTATATCACAGCGTAAATGAGATTTTTACCAGTCTCAAGCTCACTTTCCTTGCCAACTGTACTTTCCATCTTGCTTCAGTCCTGCATACATCTGCTAAAATAAAGATCAAGCTGAAGTATGCAAACAGTCTTCTAACAGCTTGTGTTGTGTTTCATCAGAAACCTTCCTGGATATAAGCCACTGTCCTAGCTTTTCCCTTTTTTTCCTTATGGTCTGCTATTACATCCCAAATGTAGTCATATAAGCATTCGTATCTGCCTGTACTTTTGCATTTTACATAGACTTTTATCATTTCTGACCAAGGAAATTGCTCTGAAGTAACCAATGCACATCAAGATATCCCAAAGCACAATCACTGCCTTTGCATTCTATAAAATACTATCACGTCTATGCAAGACATATTTAGCGTTGACAAATTCTTGTTCTTTTTTAGATACGATGGTTCAGAACTTGAGGGAACAGCTAAAGTAAAGTTGAATAGAATAGTTAAGACTGCACGCATACTGTATCATAATAATGATAATATATACTATATAGTCTAATGCATGGAGCGTGGTGATTATACTCTGATATTCAGAACAAGACAAACCAGGTAAGCACTAGAGTGGCACATGACTTGACCTTAATAATTGTTAATTAAGTACCCCCTGCTTACATTGTTGATGTCGGGTCTACCACTCGGCAGTAAAATCTGCCTGTACTGACTAGCAAATGACAGCGGCAGAGTAAAAGATTTCTTTCTGCTTGCTGCCTATATCCTTAACATGTCCCTAACTTTCTGTTAAAAAAAAAAAAAAAAAAAGTACAAAGTCGCTAGAATACCAGGATGCATAATGTGAAGGATACGAACTCTGAAACTCAAATGTATGTTATTATTTAGTCACTTCAATCCTCTGTGTTTTTTCTGCAAATCACAGATTTTATGAGGTACAGACCAAAAATATGAAGCAATAATCTGGACATTTTGCAAAAATCTAGACAATAGAGAGGCATTAAAGGTAAATGTAAATGTGATAGACAGCATTACACTGCCATTCTGATGCCATGCACTACAAAGAATTATTATTCTCACACCAGTCATAATATTGTATTATGTGTTCTCCAGATGGATGCCAATATCCGTCTCTACCTTCGCTCTCGAGGTGAATCTCTTGGCATCCATGTCACGAACACGTAAGCAGGTTATGATTGGTGAGTCGATCATAATACTGTACATTGTATTATTTACAATGATATTTGGAATACATTTTAGACTTTCTCTGATCAAATTCAAACTTATTTGGCAGTATTTTTAAGTGGTCTAGCCCAGGAGTACTAGTTGGTAAAGGCACTGAAATTTCAATCTCTAAAACAGATGTGTACTCCAGAATAGATACTCTCCATCACCATTAATGTGCACTAATAATCTGAAATGTATTTCATTTGTGGGGTCATTTTAGGTTAAGCAGGCTCGATAGTAATGATGGAGTCTACTGGGGGATACAACAGATGGAATAAAAGGGAGTTGCCCAACATGCCAAAGATGGTATGCTCCTCTGCAAATGCCTTCAGATATGTATTGTGTAAAACAGAGAATCATACTCACTGTTTAAATAGTAAACTGATTTACTAATCTTCAGAATTTACTGAGTTAGCATTTGAGTAAATCAGTCTCTATGCAGCACTATTTGTCTTTATTCTGATTATACATTATTCTCTCTAATGTTGTACATACAAGTGGATTGCATTTTGCTGCATTTTTCTTTGTATTAGAACTTATGTTTTCTCACTTACCTTCCTGAGTTTGACACTTAACAAAATGCAGTGAATAAATGAATATATTTTAAGTCATAAAACAGTAGCTGAACTCTGCATTAAATATTGTACGTCACACCTAACATAGTTTGTGCTGACTGAAAGTATTCTTTTAAATAAGAATGATATATTATGTATATTTTGCTGTGTGTCACCACTAATCTTCCCATATATTAGATCCTTAAATAGTACTCATACAAGTCTGTTTTTAACACAGTGCAGTAGTTTCCTGCTGTGTATACATGCCATGGGGCACAATCCATGTATAAACTGTGGTAATCTGTGACAGTATGGTGCCACTTTGAACTACAGTGCTACCAGTGAGTGAGTGGCAGTGTGTGCATCTAATAGCTGTGCTATTCCATGTTAATGTGAAATGCTTCAACTCCACTATGATCAATGGCAAAGCCACTGATTAAAGGCTTCTGTGCCTGTTTGTCAGAAAGGATGCTTGGTTGTGATTGTCATTTGTATACATGTCCTTGAAAAGGTTCAATCTGCAAGAGATCTGCACTACTCCCTCCTAGTAGCATGTATTACTGTTTTGACATCCAAGAATAGACTGTTGAGAATAAGTGTTGCTGTGTATGTGAGTGTATGTTTGTGTTGCTTAGGCCTGATGCATGCTGAGCTGTGACACAACTCATTTGTTATACTACAAGGACCCTCAGTCCTTGATCTCTTCCTTCAGTCCCATCTAGTCTACATTTGGCCCTACATGTACAAGAGGTATTTCTTAAATATTTAAAATTGGTGAAGTTGCATGGAAACATTTACTAATCTTCTGGTAAGTCTGAAAGTATAGCATACATGATTAATTTTGTGGGCAGCTAACAATCAGTTGATAAACTCAGTCGTGCTTGTTAAATTTGTGATTCTGAATAAATGAGCTCTGCATTGTTCCTTATTGTAGTGTAATGAGTCCCTAAGGGCCTTGTGTAGTATTGTTTTCAAAAGTTGTAGGACTGCTGTGATCATCGTTTAGCACCAGAGCACCTTGAACATGGCCGCAATGTAGGGACAGGCCATACGTCATGGTGCTCCCCCACATAGTGCTGCCATTGTGTGCATCCTTACACCACTGATTATCCACAAGTTCTTTCTGCACTGCTTTAGTAGAATGTTACAGGGCTGCCATGATGTGTGACCTCACAGCAGTGATTATTCCTCAAGACCTTTCTAATAGGGGGTTATATTGTATGATATATTATTGGTATCAGTTAGTCCTTTCCTGCATTGTTGCAAATATGCCACATTCTCTGCTATTTCTTAATATCCGGGAACATAGAACCAGATTGAGTACTCAGCAAATTTAAAACACTGGATATTGTGATTGTTAAAAAATGAACCCCTGCAAGGCACTTTCTATGGATTATATATATATATATATATATATATATATATATATATATATATATATATATAAGATCATAGGAAGTTACTAGGCTAATGGCCATATGGCCCTTACAACCCTAACCAAGTTCTGCCCTTGTTTTGTCGATCAGCACCTATTGCCCCTGTACAAGAGAGAAAGACAGGGTGAATTTATGGTTACCCATCCAATCATCCAGATTGCGCTTGAAGAGGTCCAAAGAGGTACTCTGCTTGACATGAATTGGGAGTCTGTTCCACAGGTGCAGTAACCTCTGGGAGACAAACCTGTCCCTCCAGCAGGTTCTATTAATGTAGACCTGGAACCAAGGAACTCCAAACGATAGCAGTAGCAGAGGTATAAACCAAAAGTGGTCACAAACACCAAAGGTCCACAAGCGAACTTCACCAATAAGATGTTTATTAAAAACTGAGTGCTTTCATCAGAAGGTATATAGACTTCTTCACAGTAATGCAAGTTAAAACAAAGAGCTCACTTAAATACCTACATACTTAATCAGATGATGTTAACACACCCTCTACTTAATCAGCTGATGACAAAATGCTTTTTAAACAAACAGTGCATATAATAAGATGCATTAAAACAACCCCAAACCACCCAAACTCAATACAAAAGTTATTTAAAAGAAAAACATAATTTAGTTTCTTACACTTGGTAAGATTTCAATTTTAAAATACTACCAATAGATACTTGGTCATTCAGACCAGGAAGTCTACAAGCATTAAGCCTAAGTTGCCATGATAACTCTTCAGCTTCTAATGAATCTTCTCATGGCCCACCTCTAGGGTTAACTACTAAACAGTCTAAACGAAAAAACTTAAAGGAGTGATCTGGGTAAATTGAAATGTGTTTTGCAAGTGAATTATTCAAATTGTTTTTCCTGATACTAAGGGTATGTTCATATATACACTCCCTTAACTTTCTTTTAGTTTTCCCTACATAGTAACAGAGGCATTGTTGACACTTAGCTAGGTAAATGACACCAGAACTGTTACAATTACATGGATATGAACTTTTAATTAAAATTCCATTAAATATAACTTTATCGGCTACCAAAATATACTTACACTGGGCACAACTTCCACAAAATGTGGTACCTGTTTTTTTTTGTTAGAATCTAATTTCCAAAGACTGTCCCCATCATCTAGAAGGTTTTTGATAGTTTTTCCCTTCTTATACACAACTATAGGCTTATCACCCAGTTTGTCAATTACCCCATTAAACAAGGAAAGAACATCCCAGTTTTTGTTAAATATCCTCCTTTATACTTGTGTCTTCAGCATAAAATTGAATAAAAAAACTAGAAGGATAGTCTTTATTAGTGTTGTTATTTTTCCTAGCAACATCCCTAATGCTGTGAACACGAGGCTTAACCAAAGGAATAATAAGTCAATTTTTCCTTTCTACCTCTATACTGCTTCTTGCAGTAACTATCAAATTACTAGGGTAACCCCTATTTTCAAACATCCTGGCCAAATTGTCACATTCGTTAAAGAACGTTGTATCATCTGAAATCATCCTTGCTAACCTTATAAACTTTTCACTATACCTTTTTTTGGTGTTATGGGTGGCAACTATGATAATGTAACAGACTGTTACAATACGTAGGCTTCCTATAAATAGTAGTTTTATTAATAGAGTCTTTAAGGATGAAAACATCGAAATAGTTGATGGAATTAACATTCAAACTGTAGGTAAATTTAAAAAAAGGTGTAGTCGAATTGAGATAGTGAATAAATGGGGGAATGTCCTCAATCTTACCTTCCCAAATGATAAAAATATCATCCAGGTACCTTGTGTAGATTTTCCATGGGGGAACCTGGAATATTTCAAACAGGAAGTGTTTTTCCCATTGCATTAAAACAATATTAGCGAAGACAGAGGCACATGAGGCTCCCATCGCTACCCCCCCCAGTCTGGTGAAAATATTGACCATCAATAAAAACAGTTATTTTCCAAGACTGCCTCCATTAAGATGTTTAAGGTGTATATTTTGTTGTCATCAAATTTATTACATTCAACCAAAAAAATCATTAAACCAGCTTAGACCCACATCATGAGGTATAACATTGTATCATTTGATCAGAAAAAGAAACTTCCCTAATTTTCAGTAGGAAGTCCCAAGAGTCTTTACACAAATATTCAACCTCACTAACAATATTTTTAAGCTTGTAATCAATTAATTTAGATAAAGGGTGGGTCTTAGAACAACTAGCATTCACTATCGGTCTCATAGGCGGGCCCCTAATATTTTTATGCAACTTTGGTATTCCAAAGATGGAAGGGACCAAAGGAAACTTAACCTGCAAAAACTCATAAGTAATGTAGTCAATCTGACCTTGGTCAAACAAATCTTTAACCAAATAATCAATTAAGCTAAGTGTATATAATTAAAGGATGTTTGTTCATAAAAGTCACCATTGAACAGATAGCTATACATACGGTTTAGGTAATCGACCTTATCCATCACTACAACTCCACCACCCTTATCAGGTTTCATTGTTTTCAAGCACTGCATTGTTCCTTATTGTAGTGTAATGAGTCCCTAAGGGCCTTGTGTAGTATTGTTTTCAAAAGTTGTAGGACTGCTGTGATCATCATTTAGCACCAGAGCACCTTGAACATGGCCGCAATGTAGGGACAGGCCATATGTCATGGTGCTCCCCCTTACTGAGTGTTAGAGGGCACATAGTGCTGCCATTGTGTGCATCCTTACACCACTGATTATCCACAAGTTCTTTCTGCACTGCTCTAGTAGAAGGTTACAGGCTGCCATGATGTGTGACCTCACAGCAGTGATTATTCCCCAAGACCTTTGTGCACTGTTCTAATAAGGGATTATGTTATATGATATATTATCGTTAACAGTGCTTCCCTGCATTGTTGCAAATCCCCAAGTTCTCTGGTATTCCCTAATATCCAGTGACATAGAACCAGACTGAGTGCTCAGCAAATTTAAAATACTGGATATTGTGATTGTTAAAAAAATCAACCCCTGCAAGGCACTTTCTATGGATTTTATATATATATATATATATATATATATATATATCGGATCATAGGAAGTTACTAGGCTAATGGCCATATGGCCCTTACAAGCCTAGTCATGTTCTGCCCTTGTTTCCTCAGTCAGCACATATTGCCCCTGTACAAGAGAGAGAGAGAGAGAGAGAGAGAGACAGCTGGAACCCCCCAGGGTGAATTTATGGTTACCCATCCAATCATCCAGATTGCGCTTGAAGAGCTCCAAAGAGGTGCTCTGCTTGACATGAATTGGGAGTCTGTTCCACAAGTGCAGTAACCTCTGGGAGACAAACCTGTCCCTCCAGCAGGTTCTATTAATGTCACATACCAGGTGAAGGTCTTTAGAGCGAGTAACCCATGAGCCATTGGACTTGAAGAAAAAAAAGCCATTTTTATACCATATTAGGTTCAAAGATTGGTAATACACATTTTAAGCCTAACCAATTATCCCATGGGTGAATCAAACCCTGCACTTTGTGTCTGTAAGGTAAACACATTAACCATTATACCAACTTCCCAAACCCATATATAGGTCCCTGTCAAAATGTCAAATGTTGAAAACACTGATGTTCGGAACTGCGAACACAGAAGATCAAAATGGCAGAAAGTTGAACTGCCATAACATCAAAAAATGGAACATCACAAAGTGGAAATGTGTGATTGTACAAGATTGCAGTGTAGCTTGGTTTGGGATTTGCCCATTCCCAACTGTAGTGCATTCTGGGAGTTAGTATATATAATTAGGGAGTGTGAGGAGCACAGCGTTCCCAATATGGAGGGAGCAGGGGAATTGCCCCCAGCAGAAACCAATATATTTGATAACTAATAATCACATCAGTTCACATCAAAAGAAGGAAAAGGAAGGATGGGGGGGAGGGGAGGAGGAAGGGGTGGAGTGGGGATGGGTAGGGGGGGTGTAAAGGAGAGCAAATATGGCATATTCAATAATCAGATGGTAATAAAACGTGGATGAACATAGTATATTTCCACTGTACTCTCTCCGGTTTACTGATGTTTGTTTTCCTGTTTTGTTATTCTATAGTCAAGTTTGGGTATAATGTAACTAACTAACAATGATTTCATTTCTGATTTCCTATACTTTATATTTTTATATAACCTAGAGTTTAATCATTATTAACCATTTGGTTGATAAGACTAGAAAACCTCAGTGATGGATCTAGCCATATACCCAGGTCCTTAAATAAATCTACAGTTTCAATCGCTGTGTGCTGTATTAAATAATCACTTTTCAGTTTAGGTCTCCTAAATCTCATATTCTTAGTTTCTGATGTCATTATCAGCATATTATTCTCTTGTACCAAAATGGTTGATTTAGTCGTTCTTTTGCAAACATGTCCTATCTGTAACGCATGCTATCATACTGCAGAACACCTCAGATGAAAAAGATCTGAAATGTGCAGTCTAAACATGTATGGGCCCATGCCACAGCCCTATGGGACACCCTAACTATAACCACGAATGTCACCTATCCACTTGTGATATGATACATGCCATGTCCTATTTAAAAGCCATGCAGCTATCCATCTTACCAAGAGCACATCAATTCCAAGTTGTGCTAATTTATTGATCAGCGTTTTGTGTATGACCCTATAAATGCTGAAGTTAAATATTTATAAATTACATCACAGCACAATTTTTCATTCATCACTGTTATACTGTTATAAAATATCATTTTACAGGTGGTAATAAATCTATTTTCAATATATACATGCTGATATATGGTTTCCAGTCCCATTCTTTCCAATTCTGACAATAATTTATTCGTATATACACACATACATAAATGCGTGTGTGTGTGTGTATCGATCTATATAAATATATATATATATATATATATATATATATATATATATATATATATATATATATATATATATATATACACATACACACACACACACACACACATGTACATATTCAGAATGAAAATGTAATCCTATGGTAAAAATGTATAACTTCCTCTGTAGGACTAAAATTTACCACCAGAGCTCCAGAAATGCCAGAACTAAACTGCATTATTGATTTATGGTTCACCCTTATATAAACAGAAACTGTTCATGTATAGCTGATGTTTTGTAACTATGACAAGAAGTAATATTTGTTGCATTATTTGGACATCTGACTGGTCCAAACCACATTTATTTATTTTAGTTATTCATTTAACGTTTGTTTACTAGGAAAGTCTGACTTGGAACAAGCCAATTTTCAGTGGAGGCCCGGGGAGAAAAGCTCCAGACACACATCTTTGTAATGTGGGAGGAAACCAGGGCACCCAGAGGAAGCCCACATGAATGCAAGGAGGGCATGCAGACTCCACACATAAATCACCCCAGCCAAGAATTGAACTGGAGAACCTCTTGCTGTGAGGCGACAATGCAAACCACTGCACCATCCAATTCATAATAGCTATGCCACCAGTTTGTAAGTATAGAATACATTTAAAACATTCTTCTTCTCTTCTCCCTTTGGATACTCCCATTAGGGGTCACCACAGGGGTCACCACAATGGATCATTGGTCTGCAGAGCAAGTGGTAGTAGAGTTTTATGGAGTTGAGTTGCCATCCCAGCGCCCGATCTTCCTCAGAAGACATACATATGCATATACTCGCACCTAGGACCAATTTAGAATGTCCAAACCACCTGCATCATGTCTTGGGAATGTGGGAGGAAACCAGAGCACCCAGAGGAAACCTACATGAAGACAAGGAGGACATGCAGACTCCTCACAGAAAGGACCCCAGCCAAGAATCGAACCGGAGAATCTCTTGCTGTGAGGTGACAACACTGACTGCTGCACCACTGTGCCTCCCAGAATACATTTAAAACAATAGATTTCATTCAAATTTCTTGCGTTTGCATGGAGTAAATTAAAAGTATTGTGGCATAATCCTATATTGTTTTAAGACGGTGCTGGGAAAGCGCTGAAAAAAGCTTAATAACCATAATGAGAAATTTGCTTGACAAACTATTGCCTATGTGGTTGAACTCTAAAGAATTATTCTTAAAATATAGATTTGTTGATTAAATCATTGAAGAAAAGCCTGCCGAAAACTATTTAGGTCTTATTCTGGTATCAGAGGTTCTTATTACTGCTAGCACCCTCAGTTGCAGTGAGACAGATGATGGAACATCACCAAATGTAACTGTAACTTATTTCCAGATGCAAACCCTATTATGTCTAAACATACAGACTATACCTCTTGCACTGAAACCCTGCCACTAACAATGCTGCAATATGGCTAGATGACCCCTCACATGGGGGGCTGAACCTTAAAATTTTGTCTTTTTTATCAAAACTGTAAAGGCATTTAAAGAGGTGGCCAAAACCTGATACTTATTCATGCTAGGCAAGAGATTCTTGACATGGCTTTCAACCATCAGGGTCTCAAAAGAATCAGGGGCAGATCCTGAAATAATCAAGGACAATCAGGTGCATGTTTAAAATATTAGTGCTATTAACTTGAGACATTGACTGAATAACAGACTGTGAATTAATTTCCATTTTCTGAAGTAGAAAGTATATAATTCTTATTATTGTCATTATTTAATTAACAAAAATTCATCACATTTTCTCCAAAGTCATTAGTTTTAGGAGGGATTGAGAGAAAGAAAGAGAGAGCTGAAATTTGAGTAAAAAATCAGGGACAACCCTGAAAATCAGGGACGGTTGAGAGGTTTGGACTTCAAGGATGGTTGAGAGGTTTGGACTTCCTGATAGCACTAACAATGGGCTACTCTAATCCTGTGTGCATTTCTGTGTTAAATTGCTATAGTAGGGCAGATTTAATGGTACACAATGAGGGTGTTTTACCCCAGTAATGCCTTCATCTGGCGGATTAGGTGTAATGTCCACATTCTTATCATTGGGCTGACACTAGCCACTCCGTCAGTGTAGCGGGATAAAGGCATGAAAATGTCTCAGTCAATGAAAGTTCAATTAGTTGAAACATTATCAGTTTGGCAAAAAAAAAAATAGTTTTTGCTAAACTGTTCAACAGTTTGGCAGTTATATCACTAATTGGCAGTTATTTATCCTATGCTAATCCAGCATAATTAGAGCTGACCCCAGAGTGATCTAACCGCCCCCTACATTCCCATGAATATTAATGCCGTAAATCTGGCTTGCTACATATAGTCTTCCACATTCAGAAGCAATATTTAAAAACAGTGTATGTATAAATCGAACTAGCTGCTGCGCAGGTAAACGCTCTTGTTCCCCAACAAACGTGAAGTAATAGAAATCTGTAAAAACACGGAAACAGGAGCAGAAGTAAGGAAATAAGCCAAAGTACAACAGTATGAAAAAACAAATTGTCCAAGTAATGTGGTCCAAGAATAAATCAGATAAAATCCACAAGCGTTTATTTGATTATAACGGATGAGCGCTTTCACTATATTAGCTTCATCAGATCCAAGTAAAAAAATATAACAATTAACCCTGTTTATATATAAAAGTCAAGGATTAATTAACTAACTAACCAATCATAATGAATACATTAATTGAATTAAAAACTGCCTGTCTGTTTAAAGAAGCAACACTTATAGAGCTTTGATATATAACTTTCATAAACCTAAGAATCAAGTATTAATAAATATCAAGTTGATATAAGCATTTACACGAATATAAAAATATGAATACATAAATATATAAATATATATGAAGTATAAGAGCAAATACAAAATATAAAAATAAATGAACATAAACACTATGTCAAAATGACATCCATGCATACACAGAATATATAAATTATTTTATATATTATTTTATATGTCTGCGCTGTCTCAAATTGGGTTTGATTGATGCCCTTTCATTTAGCCCTGATCCTCTGTCGGCTCTCAATAAAATAATCCAGCCACTTTCTTTTCCTTCAGTATATGACATGATATTGCCACCCCTTTTGTCTGGTATAATAACTTCTAACACCCTAAATAAACATTCATGGTCAATGCCATGCTGGATAACATGTTTAGCCAGGGCATTATGCATAGTTCCCTTCCTGATATGATATCTATGTTCTCTCATCCTATCTCGAAGTGGGCGGTTGGTCTTGCCCACATAGAAAGAGGAACAATCTTACAGACAGCCAGATACACTACATGTGCAGTCATGCAATTCGCTTCAGCTTTCATATAGAATGTCTTATGTAAATCTGGATGAAAAAATTGTGTACTACTATCAATAAGTGAGCAAAAATTACAGTGACCACAAGATTTAGTACACCCTGCCATATTCAAACGTCTATCAGATTTAGGGTAACATAGTAGCCTTTTTAAGTTACTTTTATTCTTAAACAAAAAATGTGGTACATCCCCAACAATCCATTTAAGATCTTCATCAACTTGTAGAATGCTCCAATATTTATTAATAATCTCCCTGACCTCCAAGTGGTCAGATGAGAAAAATGTAGAAAACCTTACATGAGGCTAAACCCTTCTTTCTATAACTTCACTACTGATATGAACCGGTCCAACATCTCCAATGTCTCAGTCAACGAAAGTTCAATTAGTTGAAACATTATTAGTTTGGCAAAAAAAAAATAGTTTTTGCTAAACTGTTCAACAGTTTGGCAGTTACATCACTAATTGGCAGTTATTTATCCTATGCTAATCCAGCATAATTAGAGCTGACCCCAGAGTGATCTAACCGCCCCCTACATTCCCATGAATATTAATGCCGTAAATCTGGCTTGCTACATATAGTCTTCCACATTCAGAAGCAATATTTAAAAACAGTTTTTTATGTGTGGGTAAGAAATGAATTTCTTTTTTCATATAAAAAAATATTTGCATGCATAATGATGCAAGGGAGTATTTTTTATACAAAAAAGCAAAGGTCACTCCTTTAGACATCATCTTTAAGTCAGCACTGGTTAAATTTTTCCAAGAAATGAATTTGTAAATATACAGTAAAAGGAGTTAGAGAACTAAATAACATAGTACAATTCCTAAGAACAAAACTTGTAATTGAACAAAAACAATGTCTTCAGATACACAATTTACATTAAGTAACACCACAGTCTGAAGATATAGTCATTATTAAGCTATGACAAGTGCAGATGGCTGAACTTATGTATTACAGTATATACAGGCAGAAAACTGCAATCTGCAAAAGAACGGTAGAAAACCATAGTAGAATATTGCAGGGTAATTTAGTACTGGCAAAAAAGTTTACAGTGAAACTTGGTTAAATTCTAGTACCAAGCAAAAAGAACAAGTAAAATCAAAGCTAAATGTACTCTGCACTATGCTAACTTCAATAAAAGTCAAAGTATACCCCATTTAGATAAGTAACAAAGGAGTGCGGCCTACAGGTAGTACAAAGGTTATGCAAGTAGATGCAAAATATTATCGTACGCCAACAGTTTGAGTGAGGTGTATTAGCAAAATGAGCAGCCCAGGATCTCACAAATACCCATACTGATTAGTGCTATATATGTATGCTTTGCAGAGAAAAGTAGATATATATAATATAAAATACCCTATAGCAGGGCAAACAATTTACAGCACAAAACAGCAGTGTAAATATTGCAATCAACACACCTTAAATTTATTATATTTTATTCTGGAAAAGCATTGCGAAATAGTCATTAAATTCATTGACCTTCCTATATCCCAAAAAAACACTGTTGGCCAGCAGATACGTGAAACAGTAAAAATAATACAATTACTCAAATGTTCACTGATTATACATATCTTTAAAAATAATCAGCGAATATTTGAGTAATTGTATTATTTTTACTGTCTGATTATTAAAGATATGTATAATCAGCGAATATTTGAGTAATTGTATTATTTTTACTGTCTGATTATTAAAGATATGTATAATCAGCGAATATTTGAGTAATTGTATTATTTTTACTGTTTCACGTATCTGCTGGCCAACAGTGTTTTTTTGGTTTGTTCCGGCCGTGCAGTACCTACGTGCATAGCACAGTGTTTGATTGCTTCCTGTATCCCACCAATCACACATCAAACAGTGACATTTACATACACCATTGCATTTTCACAGCTGTGTAACTGTATGTGACCATGTTATCACAGTCATTCACTAGGCTATAAGATAAAGCTTCACAGAACAGTACAACAAAGAAGAAAGATAAAAGAACTGCGCCAAAGGAAAACACAGATAAAATAAAAAGCAGAATTAAATTACTTTAAAAGAACAGTAAGAATATACTAAACTTTCAAGACACCATCACAGCAACACAACCTACTAAACAGTTTCATGGACTGTGCATATTTTAATAATTTTATCTGCCAGGTGACCCATTTCAAATGATATCTATCCACTTTTAATCTTGATTTTTGGAGTTAACAGCTTTTGTAGTACTGTAAAGAATTAAGCCATACCCCCTCTATGATAAGTTACTCGTGTTCCACACTCCAAGGCAATATTAGCTTGAATTAAAGCCTGCTCACACTCTCATACACACAAGGATCTTCTTCACATGATCAAAATTACAGTTATCCAAAAGTTAAAATGATGAGAAGACTTCACCAAAAACTTACTTTCATGAACGATCAGATTACTGGAGTTCAACTCCATTAAAGGAAACACTTGGCCACCACTACAAAGAAACAAATCAAAGCAAATCAAACCCACACAAGTGGGGGGGACTTCGCCCCACACAGTCTCATGTGGGGGGCTGCACCCCCCACATTCCCCTAACTAAATATATGAACTCCAAGATTGCACTACAGTGGGGAAAAGGGCAAAGTTTACCATGTTGGCCAACTGCCTACTTTCCCAAAGTAAAATTCAGGTGATCTAAGCATTTGTGAAAGTAATTTTGTTGGCAGTGGCGGCTTGTGACTTCAAATCAAAGGGGGGCTGCAGGAGACAGCTGAATGGGTGGGGCCAATGGGAAGGGGTATGGCCAACTAGAAAGGGGCAGAGCTATGCTCAAAACCACAAAACTGGGACTTTAATTAAATACGCTGCCCTGTGTGCCAAATCGTCATTATGAGAGTCCAATCAAGACAAAATGAAGTAGAGAAGAAAAAACAGTATTTCAATGCATTGGCTGCATGACAGCTTACTTAATATCTAGATGGAAACAAAAAGGTTTGAAGCATGAAAAAATAAATTACTTTTTAAATACATTACTGGAATGCCAGTCAAAATCAAGTATAAGAAAAACAAGCAGCACTCAACTCAAACCACTTCTCCTTGCACTGCAGTTTTAATTATAATTTATATTCAGCTTTATAAAAGTACCAAGTAACATGCTGAAAGTAGCAATCTCTGTGATTGAGATTACCCCCACGTGTAAAAATGATTCTTATCCAAAAAGACCTGCTGTGGTGCTGCCTGACAACAACTAGCTACTTGTTTCATGGAGAAAACATCATCAAAGTAAAAAATGAACAGCAAACAAGAAACAAGCTCAAGATACATTGCTGCACAGGTTATGGACCACACATGAAAGATTGGTATTCTGCAAAGATGACTGCAAGTCTCCATCAAATGTAATGAGCTTCTGAAAATACTGTAATCCTGTCCTTTATTACAAATACTGTCATATGCATTTCAGTACCAAAGGCTTATATATTATCTAGTTATGTAAAATATTCTCTGCATGGCAACAACAAAAAGGCTTTTAATGCAATGTTGGTAATTCTTTAACAGTATGCTTATTAAAGCTTACTTGCATCTTACAATCTCAGACAAGCTTACCTGATGGCCATTAAAGCATTGCTACTTAAATACAGAGCAAAATGCAATGCAACAACAAACATTTTCTGAATAATAAGAAGCATAAATCAACAGTATAAAAATATGACAGAAAACCAGAACATTCTGCAAAATCAAGGATAGATGAAAAGCCACTGTAGTACTTGTGTCCATCTTGGATGGTGGTATACCTTGCACACTTACACTGCATAACTGCTCCTTGCCTTGCTTGGATGCATCCAGAGTCACTACATGGGGGAGTGAGGTACAACAAGTATGCCACAATTTGAAATGTCTCTGGCTGATGGTGATGGCCCTGACATAGTTGTCATACCTCTCATCCTCAGAGCAAGAAATCTGGAAAAAAGCCATAAACAGAAGTGGGACAAAGGCCCAAAAATAAGGACACTTTTTAAATATTGCTCTTATAAACTTAGAAATATAATAGAATAGTAGGTCATGCATTAGTATGAATTTTCTGAAGGGTATGAAATCTGAAACAGACCAAAAATGTGATGCAAAAATATAAAACAGCCACACAATACAGCTGGGAACATGTCAAAAAAGGGACACTTTTTAATATTAGTACTGTTAAGTTGAGCAACTGTCAAAATAAAAGAATCTACATGCATTTCTAAAATAAAAGTAATCTGTAACTCTAATCATTACAGTTATTTATTTATTGTAAACTCTCCATGTTTCTTCCAAAATTGGCATTTTGCGGAGGGATTATTAGGGGGAGACCAACATTTTGAGCCAAAATCAGGGATAGCTGAGAGGTTTGGATATACCTAATTCTATAAAACTATTTATTTGGTCATACCTCTCAACCTCTTAATGCAGGAAATCTAGACAAGGCCAAATATATTGGGGGAACACACAAGCAGTACTAAAAGTTGCTCTTGTATAAACTTAGACAGTTGATAGAATAACAGGTCTTGCTTTGGCATGCATTTTTCTGAAGGGTATGAAGTCTGAAATTCAATGTCTGTCATTATTAAGTGACTTCATTCCTAAAGGATTTGCCAAAAAACCACAAACTTTGAGGAGCAAACCAAAAATAAGAAGCAAAAATCTATTAATTCTACAAAACTATGGACGGTTGAAAGGTATAGTTCAGCCAGGAGAATTGTGTGGCAGAAATCCTACATGACAGACTTGGCTCCCTAGATGTGGACAATAAGTACCCCCCCCCCAAAAAAAAAATAATATCTAAGAGAACTGATTGCTTCAATCTGGCTTTATCGCTTTCAGTAGAATTCAGACTCAGTGAAAATATTCAGCAACAAAAAAAGTTTGTGCTTGTAGACAGTTGATTTAACTGGTTCCTAATCAAACACATCCAGCCAAGAACTGGGAGGGGGCATACCTGAGCTGGTCAGATAATCAATAAACACCTTCCTGATTTGTATTAAATTATATTCCTTGTATAATGCAGTACAGTTGTTAGAGGGCATTTTACATTTATTGTTTTGAACATTTCTCCAGTAAAGAATGAAACAAAATGCATGCACCAATAATGACAAAGCTGCCTAATTCAGAACATTTCCATCATAAAAGCCTACTCAAACTTCTACAGTCCACCAGTATCAGTAAATATGCACAATCTCTGCAGAAATAAAAGTCATCTAAATAATTCCACATTAAAGAGATCTGTAACCAATGGGAGAGGTTGCTGCTAGCAAACAATTTTATATTTCATTGTTTTGTCTACAAATAAAGTGCCTGTTGCCCTTGAGAAATAAATTGCCTATGTTACATTAAAAAAAAATGATAAACTAGTAATATTGCAATAGGGGATGGATGGCAGACTGATAATAGTTACTAGGTATCTCCATCAAAGAGGACATTCTCAGGACTGCAGCATCCACCTCCTTTAAAAGTACAACACAGTACAGTATCAGCAATGCATCTACATACTGTGGGAGTAGAACCCACAGACTTCTGCATCGAAAGCAGGTACACTACCTGTTGTGCTATTAAAAATTCAAGTAAACACAGCATTAGCAGCACTAAGCTTCTCTTCAATCTCTCAGCTTCTTGTAAAATCCAGTCAACATTCAACTGTATCTCTCAACTTTGCAGCACAAGAAATCTGGAAAAAGTCAAAATGTATTTGGGGGAGAGGGAGACAAAAGCCCAAAAAACAGAGACACATTTTAAACATTGCTTGTATAATCAGTCAGGTCAGATAAACATATGAGACTTATAATCTTGGAAAGTTGCTAGAATAAAATGTTATGTTACCACCATGCATTTCACTGCCACGACTTGAACCCAGAACCCTATGCACCACAGTCAGAGCAACATACCACTGTGCCATATAAGCTGTATTTTCTGAAGACTATGAAGTCTGAAATTCAAATGCCTGTCATCAGATTCAGAACAAACATATGAGGCAAAAATCTGCAATGGTGTTGGGTAGGGAATTCAGATTCTTGCTACCTGTATCCAAGGTATAGGGTTTGAGCCTGGATAACTCTAGATACCAGGAATATTGGATTGGGGCATTACACACACACACACACATACACAATGATGCATCATAACAGAGATTTGAAAAAAATAATTAAGCCTGCAGCATTTAAAAAGAACAGCATATCCTATTTTTGAGGTGGGTAAACCATATACCCTCATTTTTACCCTTCATCTCTCATTACTTGTATATTACAATACCAAGGTCACACCAGCTCAGAAAAGCAGCATAATGTACATATTCTAAATCACTTTTATTACATTTTAATAGATGTATTTTGACAGTAGATTCACACAACAGATACTATAGAACACAAAGGATGGAGATTTCAAAAGGAATTAACATAGGTTCATAGGTGGTTGCTAGGTGTGGAGAACACTGTTGGGCCTAGTCCAATTTCCTAGCTGCCCCAGAGCACTGTCTGGATAAGTAACTTGCTGAGAGTCGCACAGTAAGTAAATGGAGGCTAAAAGAATCAAACCCTGTACTTACAGGAAGCATCTCATTGACAGCGCATAATAATAATCCTCTGTGCAAACTAAAGGATGAAGCAAATTATATAGAAGGAAAATCAACTGAATGTCAGGAATGGCCATCCATGTTTCTTTTTATATTCTGAAACTTGTCCATACGTTTTGAAGCATGAAAATTAATTGCAGACCTTTGATGTATGTATTTATTTTGTTTTGCTTGCTTAATTTTGTTAACTGGGTAAGTAAACTTTTCAGTGATGGTTTTCTGAAGTGATCTGGGCCAAGAAGTGGTAACAACTTTTCAAAACAATATTTGCAAACATATTACCTTCTGAGTTACACTTCAAACCAACATTTGCATTTAGGTCATGTTATAACTGACATGTTTGTAGGAAACACATGAAAATTCAGTCACAGAACCATTTACACTTTGCCATTACCAGTTCTCATGATGTGCCCCACTTCTTAAAAAAAGCAAAGCAGGATAGCCCTGCAGTAAATTTATAGGTACCCATCTAATCATCCATGTTTAACATGAAGAATACTAGGATTTCACTTTGGTTATCTTACAGGAAGAGCTTGTTCCAGAGGGTGGGTAGGTAGGAATTGGATAATAAATCTGTTTCTCCCCTGCATTTTACTTATGTGCTAGTGGAAATGTAAGTCCCTAGTTCTGGTACTAGTGGCACTGTTTGACTTGCAAAGATATAGGATATCAAAGAGGATGGAATCCCTCATGGATGAAACTTTAAGAAACTAAGTAAAGGGGTAAGACGTCTTTTTCCTGGTTGCTCAGGTAGACATACAATCTTTCCAGGTGCTGAATATTTCTAAAAAGGTACATCCCAAAGGAGGTGTTGTGCTCAATGACTGGAGTGCATAAAGAGGGATGATGACTTCTTTTGACCTGACTGATATGCCTTTTGATATCAGTTGTGCTAAATAGAAAGATTTTCTGACTACTGGTGATCAGAGAGAGAGAACTGTTAACCAGAGTTCCAAAATCTGAAACTACTTTATAATTCTACATTGAGGGACATAGCTGTTTACCAAATATGACAATGCTACACTTTTTTTTACATTTAATTTTAATCCTTTAGCCATACACCGTTTGTTTATGTAGATTAGTTCCTGCAGCAATAAATGGATATATAGGGGAATTGGACTATCATCTGCAGGCATATTAAACCAAAGTTCCTGAAATATAAACATAGATGCTGAAAAGAAGAGGACCTACTACTGAGCCCTGGGGTACACCCTTGGTTGCCTTCATCACTTTTGGGGCAACACTTGCTACCTTAACTATATGGATTCTATCTTTCAGCCAGTTGGTTATCCACCTCATCATGTATGGATGCAATATTTAGGCATTTAGCTTTCTTATGATGCCAGCATGGCATATAGTATCAAGTGCTTTTCAAAGCCATATAAGCTGTGGGAGCAGAATGACCACTGTCTATAGCTTTTATGATCTTCTCAAAGAAGTTAACTAAAATAAGTAGGCAGGATATTCCTTTGGCAAACCAAACTCATGAGGGTCTAACTTGATAATGTTTTTGATCTCAAACTTTATGATGTCAGACGTGATATTTCCATTGCTTTGTAAATCAGACTAGTTAGGCTAATGTGTTTATGGTTTCCCATGCCTGAGGGAGGACTGTCCTCATGTCAACACACAGCTACTACAATTCATCCTACTTCAGGGATAAATCATGTAGCTAAGCTCAGGTTAAACAGTTTAAGGAGGAGGTCCACAAAGGCATGCTAGGAGCATTTATTAGGTGTCTTATGTATTATCAGGTACTGTGAAAGTAACATTTTTGCCTCTGGAAAGCACATTCAGTACATGTTCCTTTGTGATTTTAAGAGGTATAAACGATGCTGTAATTTGTAAAATTAAGATAGTTGCTTCAGCAGTAAAGTCTGCTCTGCATTTGTCTGCTAGTATATTTGATATATCCACTGGGTCTGAGTAGGTGGCACCATTTTGGATAAATTCAGACTCTAATGGGCATTATTTATTAGTTTCCTAATATAACTAAATAAAGATGTATAATTATTCTTGAATTCAAAATTGTTTATGATTTGTCTTACTAGTCCTAAAAGTAGCTTTTAGTTCTTTACTGATATTCTTGATACAGTCTTTGATATGAGGAATTTTAGATCTGTTGTATAATTTAAGCTTTTTTCTTGTTATAGAGTTTACAAAAGCTAGTGGACAAACAGGTTTACTTCTTTGTATACTTCCTATTATTTTTGGCTCTAGTAAGGATGGCAGGTCTATCGACTTATCTGAGTGAGAATAGAACTCCCTTGTATATATGACAGCTTTGTTAGGACTGGGTCTGGTGAGGTTACAAATGAATTTGGCGAGACTATCCTGGAGTTTGAGGAGGTGTTTCCATTAGAAACCCTTGAATTCAGAATTATATTCTGCCAGGAGCTTTAGAGGTTTTGAAAGAGAATGTTACAAGTTTATAGTCGGACTTAACCAGGGATTGAAAAACGAAAGATATTTTATATAGTATAGCTATATTAGTGTTGTCACCTCACAGTAAGACGTTGTCCTGTTCGATTCTCAGCTAGAGCGTCTTCTGTGTGGAGACATGCGTGAATGAGCGTACCTTCGCTGAAGGTTGTGCATCAAGGCCCGCAACTAGGCATGTAAAAATCTACTACCAATCATTAGCGGACCGGAGTTCCGCTGTGGCGACCCCTAACCGGGAAAAGCCGAAAGACACAACAACATAGCTATATTAATTAGGGTCAGAGTAAAGAATATTTTTTCCATCAGTTGGTTCATTATCTTTCAAAGATTTTTTTTAATTATTTAATCAAAGAATCTCTGGACATTCCCAACTCTGGAGGCATAGGTGTTCCAGTTTATTGATGAGTAGTCGGTGTCCCATTGTAAAGGCATTTTGTTAAATATAGTTCCTAAAGTGCACTTAGGAATAATACATGGTCATCAGGGCCATGAAAGATGTCCTGCAACAGGTTATAAGTTGATAGTTTGTCTTGTTCAGTGTGAGTTGGATTTCAATGAGTTAAGTCTGAGGGTCTCTGGGAATCTGTCTACAGGTTATGTGGTCCTTGGCAAGTACAGAAACGCCACTAGCATCTGCATCACACCTGAATGTATGGTAGTTGCAAAACCCAGAGACAAAGGGAGTGCTACCTTTACACTAAAACCAAGTCTTAGTAAATACACCAATAACTATATATTCAAGTTGCAGGAGAGTCTCAAGATAAGGCAAGTTGTTGAGAAAACCCATCTTGTTATGGATAAAGTTAGGACTGAACATGGCTATAGTGATATTTGCTATGTTGGGATTTCCATTAGCTAGTTCAATAACTACTATAGCTATGCATTTGCATGAATCTTATTTACACAAGGCACTGCATTCTTCTGAAGGATACTATTCCTAATGCAGTTCAATAACTGTTCTAGTTGTGCGTTTTACAGAAATGTTTATTCAAATGAGTACATTATATACAAGGATATTGGCTGTTTCTTTACATGTTCACAGTGGTTGCATAGCTATTTCTATATATCATTATGATTGCACATTGCTTAGCGTAGTGGGACTTTTAGTAGGATAGCTTGGACACTAATTTCTCTAGCCCTAATTTGATTCTTTGCACCAAGTGTACTTACTTATGTTTGCAAGTGAAGGATGCCTTCAGGAAGTTGTGAAATAATGCTAGTTTCCTGGCTTTGTGTAATTTGCTGGGAAAGTATTCCATGATACAGGAAAGTTCTTTCTGTTGGTACTGAGTTATTAGGGGGTCCTTGAACCTATAGGAAGTCTTGACTACTTAGGCGGGGTGTATATTAGAACAAAGAATATGCAGAATGTCAAATCGCACAACATCGAACACTAAACCTCGAACGCGAACAATGCCGAACACTCAAAATTCCAAAAATGGAAACCCCGGACTGCCACAGTTGGTCCATGCAAAGTTCAACACCCTGATGTCACTGGGAAATGTGAAGAACGTCTGCTATGAATCACTGTGCAATAGCAGGGTAAGCAAGACACATAACATCGGAGTGATACATGTGAATGTATTACCTCCATTGAAGTGCGATCTCGGATATGGTATATTTAAGTAGGGAGGGGGTGTGGTGGGCACAGTCCCCCACATAAAAAATAGGTTGTAGATTGTTTTAGTAGTTAATAGGTTGCAGATTGTGTGTTTTAGTAGTTAATAATGTAAATATTTTGTTGTCGTTTTGATAGTGTATATGTAGTTTGCTTTTGTTGTGTGGTAGTATGCTGGTTTTGTTTTTCATATTTACTTTTTGTTGAGCAGAGTAGAGTACTCAATGTTTAGGTTTGTAGGGTATTTATATTAGGTGGCTGGGTTGTGTTTTGACAGTTTAAGAGGCGTGGTGTTTGGTGTGTTACGGTTAGGCGAGCGGATGGCCAGGTGTTTTTGTTTGTGACTTCTGTTTTCAGAATTCTGCGCTTTCGGGGTAATATGCGTTTGATGTTGTATGCTTCGATATTTTCATCATTCGATGTTCCGATATAGACCCCTTAGGTGATACTCAAGAGCTTCTGACTAGTAGTGCATCGTTAAAGGTGGCAATATCTTAAGAGCTTGTTGGTTAGGGTATTTCAACAAGCCAAGAAAAAAACAGTGAAAATGAGTTTCTGTGGTAAGAAAACAAACTAAACAATATTATCAATACCACAAAACAAGTAGCAGTTGACTGCTCTTGTCCTGCATAAAATGGACATCTTCCGAATAACTACAGCATGACTAAAACTTCCTTAAATCCACAACATTAATCATGATTATGTAAACCAATCCGACATTTTTTTAAAAAGAATACATTGCCAAAACACAATATTAATAATCATTACTTGAAACATTCCAACAATTGGAAACATTGATGCTGTTCAAACCACTATTAAATCTAATTAATACCATAAATAAAATAACATCATACAACATCAATTAATGCAATGTTGTTTAACAACTTATGAAAAATAGTTAATGTATATCCTAAAAACATTTGCTATATGTTAAATAATAATGATGTTATAACTTCTTACACTTTTTGACTTTCAGAAAACATTTAGTCTTAATGGCAACATTCAGGCCTGAAATTTTGTCTTCCTGTAGCCTTTTTTTTTTTCAAAACAGGTTTATTGTTTTAACATATAAGAGAAATATCATAACAATTTTATACAAGTAATTAAAAATAGGTATTATTATAATATTCAACAAAACAACTAAAGTATTTACAAAGACATCCACTACAATCAGATCAATTAATTAAACTAAAATACCATGCTATTGAAATTAAAATTTTTTTAACAAATTTTGTAAATTATCCCATACAATAAAATAAGATGTTTTTCTGTTTGTTCTAGTCCTAATTGTGTTTATTTCCATATGGCACACTATATTCATAACATTTTTAAATTCATTGAACGAAGGAGGTGTATCTGAAATCCAATTTCTAGTTATTATTTTCCTAGCCACTGCTAGAATAGACCATAACAAGGGAAGCTTAACCTTTTAACACTTTGAGGTACAGGTGTGTTGAATAATATAAGAGATTTAGAAATAATGAAATTATCTGTAAAAGAGCCTGCAAAAATTCATTAATTGACTTCCAGTATTCTTTCAATTTTATACAGTCATAAAACATATGAGCCCAGTCAGCATTAATTTCTACATTACATCTCTTACATAGATTATCTTTATTATTTATTTTATTCATCATCAAAGGTGTATAAAAGATCTATGTAAAAATTTCCATGTATAAAGTCTCCAGACAATGGAAGACGTAGTTCTATAAGCAGATTCCAATATATATTGTTTATCTTGTTGATTTGGTGGGTCCCCATTAATAGAAGTGAAATAATTCCAGTATGAATCTACACTGTAAAAAGTTTCTTGTCTGATAACTTTATGTATGTATGAAAGTTTACCTTTATCAGAAACTTTATGTTGTAAATTTAATATCAAGTAATCAATCAGTGTTGGAATAGATTCTTTAACAGTTATAGACATTAAATCTATTTTATTAATGAGATGTTGTCTAAAGGTCTGAACCTCTAACCAGCAAGTTTCTCTTAGATCAAATTCTTGTTTTAAGAAATCTAGATTTTTAACTTTATTATCAGATATCAACTGATACCAGTACTTTAGATCATTATCTATAGCTAAATGAGTTCCTTCAGAAGTTGATGACAAAAGCATACCCTGAGTATACATTATAGGAAATACAATAAAATTCCATTCCCTATACTTAGGGTGCATGAATATAAAGTTACGATAACTAATAATAATATTTAATGGGTAACAAACCATATGTTTAGGTGTAATAGGTGAAGTACAAAATTCCTTTAGTAACCATAACATGGAGTTATTTACAATCATATTTTTATGTGTTAAGGAGATTTTCATGAAGTGTATACTAATTAGCTCCCAATAATCTTTCCATTTTGTGACATATGACTGATCTATTAATAAAGTAATAACTTTTACAATAGAAGAGATAGTATATAAATTAAAGTCTGGAAAAGAAATACCCCTTGAGACCAGCTATTAGTATGTTTCTTTAATGCAATCCTAGGTCTATTAGGTGCCCATAAGAAATTTAACATTAGTGTGTTCAGTTTCTTGATAATTATTTTTGTAGGTGGAAGTATTATTGATTGTATTAAGTATAAAATCTTGGGGAATATTATCATTTTAATAATTGTAAGTCTCTCCTCCATAGTAAAAACCATATTATTCCAGGTATTAAAAGATTTTGTATATTAAGAAAACAGGTATTATAATTATTATATATAATAGATTTAATATCTTTAGATAGTATTATACCTAAATAAGTTATCTGACCTGAATTGGGTACATATTTAGTAAAATCACTAATGAGAATATTTTTTCGTGTATATATAGGTAGTATTTTAGTTTTTTCTTCATTGAATATTAAACCAGAAATACTTTTAAAATTCATCATGTTATCAAATAGAGACTGTATAGAAGAATTAGATCCTGCTGATGTAATTAGAACATTATCTGCAAAAAGTTGAATTTTGGATGTTGTATTTTCATCTATTTCAAAACCCTCTATGTCAGTACTGTTTCTGATCAAATTAGCCCAAGGCTCCATTACTAAAGTGAATAATAGTGGAGAAAGTGGACATCCTTGTTTTGTACCTTTAAGAATGGGTATTTTTGTGAAACATATGTTCCTACCTTAATATAAGCCAACGTTCCTTTGTATAAATGTTCAATTAGATTTACAAATGCATCCGAGAAGTTTGTGCACTTCATTAAGGTAAACAGATAGTCCCAACTTACTGAATCAAATGCTGAACTTATATCAAGACTAATAAGTGTTAAATCTTTCTTTTTCCTATTTGCAAAATCTATTAATGTTAAAGTTCTTCTTATATTATCAAAAGTATTTCTATTTACAATGAAGCCTGTCTGATCTATATCTATAATGACGGGAATGATTGTCTTCAATCTATCAGCAAAGATATTCATAAACATTTTATAATCAACATTAAGTAATGAGATGGGCCGATATGAAGAACATCTAGTTGGATCTTTATTAGGTTTTAAAATTGGCAAAATAAATGTATATTGCCAAGATGGGGGGGGGTTATTAACTCAGTTTGGGCCAAAATAAAAACCTTATGTATTAATGAATATGTATTTTTAGAAAGGATTTTATATATCTCTGGTATAATACCATCATTACCCGGTGCTTTGTTTGATTTAAGCTTATTTATTTGTGTAATAACTTCTGTATATGAAATACTCTTGTCCAATAGTTTAATCTGTTGTTTATTAAGCTTTTTATTCATATTTGTGGTTATAAACTCCTTTATTTTATCTTTAGGTTCCATGTTAATATTATTATGGTTAATTTTGTGAAAGTGATTTCTAAATTCATCTAGTATTTCTGGTATACTAGAAACATTCTTCTTTTCCTTAGAGAAAAGATTTCTTTGATATGGTTTTGTTTATTCAACCTTTTTGTTTTATTTTTAAGTCTATGTAAGTATTTGGGGCTTATTGAATAAGACAAAAACTTGTATTTCTCTAAAGTTATTTTAACTTTATGAGTTAAAATTTCTTTGTATTTCTCATTTAGTTTGTTTATTTCTTCAATAACTTTCTTGTCCATAATATTTTCTTTATTATTATGTTTATAAGAGTCTAATTTACTTTGGATATCTAACAATTCCTTATCCCAAGATTTCCTTTTATTATTATACCATCTGATACTTTGTCCATATAGATATGATTTTAAGGCATCCCAAACATAAACAATGGAGACTTCAGGAGTGTTATTTATGTCTAAAAATGTTTTACTTCTGAAAGTATATATTCTTTATAGTCTTTTAGTTGAGTTAAGTATGCTGGTATCCTTTTGATCTGAACATTATGAGTATTTTTATCATGAATTCAAAACAATTGAATTATGATCAGATATAGGACATGAAATGATTTTGGAATTAATTAAATCTGTTACCATCTGGTTAGAAATAAAGACCCTATCTATTTTTGAATAAGCTTTGTATCTGTTAGAAAAAAAGGTGTATGGTAATGATTTTGAATCTATCTGATTATTAATATCATTCAAATGATAAGAATTAGCAAAATCCTTTAAATGTTTTGCATTAGATGTAATTCTTCTCTTTCCTATAGTGGTAGTATCACTTTCATGTAGTATACAATTAAAGTCACCAGCTAAAATAATATCTCCTATGGAGAATGATATGATCTTATCAAGATGATGTTTCACTGTATTAATACCAATTCCAGGTATCCAATATACATTAATTAAAGTGTAAGTCTTCCCATTAATTTGTATTGTAACCATACAAAACTTTCCTTTGTCATCCTGATAAGACTTAATGGTTTTAGGAATGGGCATACTTTTATTCCATAAAATAGCCACTCCTCTTTTTCTGAGTGTGCTCTGAACTAACCAATACTGTATATTTGTTTGTGGCTAGTTTATCAATATCTTTTTTCAAGAGATGGGTTTCTTGTAGGAAGACTAAGTTGGCCTTATGTAAATTAATGTATCTTATTAGGCTTGCCCTTTTACATGGATTATTCAATCCATTAATGTTTAAAGAAATTCCTTTTAAAGATGTCATTTGGCATTTTTAAAACTTAAGAATCTTATGATCAAAATAACAAATAACAAGATAAGTAATGTTACATCTCCTCCTTTAGGTGTACCTTTAAATATAGCTGTATTTATTGAATCTCTTATGGGATTTCGTATAGGATTCGATTTTGTTTGTAGTGACAATGAATGTACAAAATATATTGTGGATGTCAAAACTATATACAAATAACAATGAACAAGTGAAAATAATGTAAGGATTAAACCTTGCATCCAGCCTGAAGTTGTAAACTCCAACTTAGAGTAGTATTTACCACTCAAGTTAACCCCCTACCCTAAGCAGCAGTACGTCAACTACCACCTTATCAATTTAATACTAGTTATATTTAACTGAAGTTAACAGTTTTCAATTCAATTATCTAGCAAGACAAGACTACACATTTGGTAAAACAGCATCATATAAACTAAAATAAACCTTTTTTTTTTTTTTTTTTTTTTTTTTTAAAACTGTTCATACTACTATATACATCCATGTAATATAAAACACGTGTATGCAAATAGCATTCAAATAATCTTGATGTTAGAAATCAAGAGGAGAGAAAATAAGTTCTAACATTCATTTAAATCAAAAACTTTGGCTAATATGATTCAGACATTACATATATTAGGATGCATCTATTTTCTGTCATGTAAATACAGTTAACAGCTTCCAAAAACCTTGAATTGCTTGTATATGAGCATTTACTCAAACTCATTATTGCCAATAGAATAAAATATTGTATTCATAGAAATTGTTATAAATCATACTTCATAGTTAAGCAGATTCTCAGAAACATTTATATACATATCTACATACACACACATACACACACACACACACACACACATATATATATATACATACATACATACACACATACACACACATATACACATATATATATATATATATATATATATATATATATATATATATACACATGCATACACACACACACATACACACACACACACACACATACACACGCACACACACACACACACACACATACACACAAACACACACACACACACACACACACACACACACACACACACACACACACACACACACACACACACACACACACATACATATATATATATATATCTGATCTCACTGAGTTGTATCTTTACTGAGCACCATCTTACATTGCTGTCCCTTCAATAAATCTGTCTGCTTTATACAAAATAATGCACAGCAAACACATTTTAGTAACCAGATTTTACAAACATGCTATACTACTGCTTTAAAATATATCACATGACAATTTCTTCCAGTATAGAGTTATAAAATTATTTATGCTTGTCAATCAGATGAATTAAATGAGTTATAGTAATGTATATGTTTGGGACATAGGTTTTTAACACATATTATTAATCTGCTATTCCTGTATCTGTGATGTGTCAGTGTGATATCTAGGTCAAAGGTGAGACCAGCTGCTTTCAGCTTCTCTGTGAGAATTCTGAGAGTTGAAGCTTTTGAAGTAGCTCATGGACACTGTGCATGAGACAGCCCACATCCCAGATTGTCTCTCTTAACATTTTGGCGGAAACTTATTAAAACTAGTGACAAACATTCATTTAGCAGTGTAAATGCATCTAAACATGACAAAACCTTCACAATGCATTCTACAGGTTATTACAGACTCTATGTAAGTGAAATCAAGCCCAAAATTATTAATAAGTAACAAAACTCAACATTTTTGTCCCAACTCAACTCCTATGTGAATCTTATTATTTACTGTGTCTATATGATCAAAAGTATTACTATATATTAATAAAGAAAAGAAAAGAGAGTAGAAAGTAAAAGGGTGTAAGGCAGAAATAAAAAAATGTAAGAGAAAGCTATAAGAAGTATATACAATAAAATATTACTTACTGTTTATATTAATAGAGTTAAAAATAAAACATATTATTTACTATTATTTAGTTCTAATTATTATTAGTTAAAGCATGACAGATTATTTACAAACAAGCATAAGCAGTGTAATCAAGAAAGTATAATTAGGAATAGCATTTGAAGAACATATAAACTTTTAAAGGAAAAAAAGTGTATCAAATTACTGACCTTATTTTTCCTCTTCAGAAAGAGAAACAAGTTAAATCACAGCTTGCCATTAAATCTCCAGATATTTTGACTAGTTATGAAACAAAACATTTCTTTGCACACAGAGAATAACTTTGATTAAATCTTTTCAAAATATTTGTTGCTTCTTGGAAATGCAGGAACTATATTTAAAAAGATTAATAATAAAATAAAATGATGAGAGAGAAAAAAAACATAGTACAAATCATTTGTTTTTAGTCTCTTCTTCTTCTCTGAAGTCTTCCACGAAGTTTCAGTTGCCAGTCTCTTTAACGAAGGACTAGCCCATTCCATTTCTTCTATTTTTCCAAAATCTTATTTTTTGATAAACAGTAAAGCAGAGTCTAAGTCATCGAAAATTTTAGGACCACCAGGAAGGAAGATTTTAAGCTTGGCAGGAAACAGAAGGTATGTTTTAAACTGTGCTTTTTTAAGCTCCCTTATTAGTGGCAGAAAAACTTTTCTTTTAGCTAATACCATGGAAGAATAGTCATTGTCAAAACGCACAGTTGTTTCATTAATCTTAACAGGAGCTTTAGCCCAAGCAGATTTAAGAACCATCTCTTTATCAAAGATGATAGAAATCTAACTATAACTGATCTAGGATAGTTTTGTTAGAGTTAGTATTAGCTATAGATCTATGTGCTCTTCGATACCAAAAGAGAATGCTTCTGGTAAATCTAAAGTTTTAGGGAGCCATGTTGTTAAAAAAGAAGTAATATTGTTACCTTCAATATTTTCTGGCAGTCCAAAAATCCTAATGTTATTGTGCCTAGATCTATTTTCCAGGTCATCCAGCTTTGTTTGTAAATGTGTATTTTGTTTCAGCAGAAACTCAATGTTGATTTCTTCTTCTTGTATTCTATTTTCCATGTCATTCACAGCTTCTTCTATGCCTGTCATCTGGATCTTCTGTTGTTGCAGGTCCATATGTAACAAGTCTATTTGTTTTGTAGTTTTTTCTATGAAAGTGTCTATTTTAGTATCCATTTTATCAATCTTAGCAGTAAGTTGCTGGACTATAATTATCAGAGACTGAAGTTCTTTCTTGATGCTGGAGTCTTGAGAATTTGTCTTACTGGAACTCATTTCAGACTGATAAACTGACAGGAAAATTTCCAAAGTAATTTCTGACAGGAATATTATTAAGATTTCCTTTCTTTTTTAGATATAGTTCAAGAACTATATAAAACAAACATATTTAGAAAGAAAATTACTTCAAAAATGAATTTTTTAAGTAATTAATTCCTGTCAATGTAATGAAATTGGTGGAGCTGAAGAAATCTGCTGCTATCCTGTGTTCATCCTTGGCCACGCCCCCCATCTTCCTGTAGCCTTAATTGCCATAAAATTTATTTTGTTCCACTTTGCTCTTAAAAATCAAACCCTTGTTCTGGAAATTATTTACATGGTGCATTATTGAGGTTTCCAACTTTAATGTCATACTCATGCTCTGATATTCTTCATCCTAAATTGCTAGTGGTCATACCCATGTAGAATGCAATTACATTCATTGCACAGAGCAATGTAAACAAGCCCCGTGGTGTCACAAGTATTGCTTGGTTGGAATGTTTCCAGAGAAATGTGTTACCTCTTAAATGATAAATGAATATGAGTATTTTGTTCTCGACTGTCTGAAAAGTAACAATATTTTGGGGAAATTTATATAGAGAAGTACAGCACTAACATCTTTAGAATTCATTCACATGGTAGAAATGCACTACTTACCTAAAATAAAGGCAATCACTGTCAGAAAAAAATGTAGTCTCCCCAGTTCTACCCAAGTCACCAAGAAGAAACTGATGCCATTCTAAGATGAAATAGGTTCATTTCCAAGATGATTTCACACATCTTTACAATACCAGAATATATGCAGGAATCAGCCTAAATATTAGAAAAGGTCTTGCAAAAACTGTCAGCCTTTCAAAAAAGTAGCCAATATAATTGGGTTAAAATAAACAGCATGAATGATGAGAGAAGCAGTCTACAAACTAGATAGATACATTTTCTCCATAGTACTTCCCAATTGATGCATTTATTTTCATAATGACCATCCTAAACAGAGAAGGGAATGCATTCACCATGAGTATGTGTTTTAAGTTTTTAGTGTTGCAGAGATGCACTGTTTTACACTTTAATATCATAAGAATTACTGGTAAATGCTAACTTAAGTAGTATAGTATATTTTATATGTCACATACCTGGCATGCAGACCAATGACTATGCATAACTGATGGCCAGAAATCTGGTAGATTGCAAATGTTATAAGCTTTATCCTATGAAAAAAGAAAAGTGATCAGAAATTATAGCTGAACTTTTAAAAATGATATTCGTATTATGGGTTATTGACTGTTATAACGATGTCATTGGGATTGAGTATAAAGAATATGACGTGCAGTCACCAATCCTCGCCGAGGCAAATGTAAAGTCAATTAAATTGCTTCTAGAAAAAAAATGAAGAAAATAATGAGATACTCCAGGTTTAGAAATATTTATATCAAAGAAAAACCAGGCGGATAATCAAGCGTTGGAGGAGTGTGCTAAAGTTACAACATATACCAACATTGCAGTACGGAAAATTAAAAAGGCACAAACAGCAGGGAATTTGAGTCTTCTACTGAGCTTAAGGGCAATCAGTTTCTGATAGAAGACATGGATTTGGGGGAAACCATAAAAATATAAGTAAAGGTTTAACAACTGCTTCAAAGAAATATTTTAGGAATGGATAACAATAGTACTTAAAATGAGAAGCTCTTGTTTTAGGATTTTGTGGAAAATAGAGGTTTTATTTTATTGCATCATTCAGCGCCTTCATTAATGTTTTTCATTTCGTAATAAATATTATCCTCATTGTGAACATTTGTCTTTTGAGAGACGTTTATGCCAGAATATTTTAACTTTGTGAATGACTTAATAATCAACAAGCTTACAGATGTATAAATAAGCATAATTTTTCAACATAGAGACTTGGCTAGATTTCATTTTAAATTAAAAACTTTTGAAAAACTATCAACAGCTGAAAGGCTGTTGGAAATACAAAATTATGAGAGTACATATAAATTGTCAGTAAAAACAGTGACCTTAGCAAAAAATAAAAATGCTATGATGAACTACAGCAGCATTATTCAGAATAAAACCAGATAAAGGTTCTATATAGAAATTAAATAAGGAGACAGTGGGCAGCCTTGTCTAGTTCTAGCACTAATATAAATGGTTTTAATGCAAATATTTTTGAGTCATAAACTGTAATGGAGTTTTTATGCTGAATTTCAGTAATTTTTAGAGAAATAAACTTATTTCACAGATTTAAATTGAGAATGATAGCCTAATCTTTAACTGGCTTAGAGGCATCAACAGAGAGAGTAAAATAGGAAGGTTCGTTTTTAGTTAGCTACTAAAATTGATTCATGAGTAAGGCAGTTTCTTGTCTAAGTGTACCCAGATTGAAAAGGAGAAAAAATATTTCCAGGATAATAGTCTTGAGTCCATTTAACAAAGGCCCTGCAAATTTTTTGATCGCTGTTGCAGTAGCCTCAGCAATATATTTCATTCTTCATAGGATATAAGAGCCAGCCAGCTTCAAAAGCTTCAGAGCATGTTCCACAGGCCCAAACTGATAGCTTGAATTAACTAAAAAGATGGGTTTAAGTGCTAACACTTCAAAGATTTCAATCCAACTGAGAGAGGGTGGCTGAGCCTGAAAGGCCATTGTTAGGAGCAGCTACTGTAGTGGTGGTCATTTGAACATCTACTGTTAGACCAACTTTATTTATACAACTGTATTACATCCTTCATTTTGATGACTGCTGCAGTAGCCTAAAGCATTTGAGTGGATTACCCTAGCTTACCTAATTTTGGGAGGTTGAAGGAGAAGATTCCTGGAGCCCCTGAAGAGTGGTCCTAGCTTGTGGTACTTTATAAAAGTCCTGCCTTCTACATAGAAAAGACCATTGGTGCCCTTAAGTCCCGTATTTACCAACACACTTATGCTATAAAAAGATCTCACCAGTGTAATGCCCTTTTTCGACATAGTATATGATGTAATGATTTCAAGAAATTTTCCTTTTCCGTACTTGAAAAGGTGGAATTGCAACCTAGGGGTGCTGACTGGGAAACTCTCCTAGAAAAAGAGAGTTTTTTGTTGAATGACACTAGCCTGCCTGGCATCAACTATGTGGCTTTCTTTGAAACCTGCTCTAAAGATCAGAGCATCTTGTATTTTTTAAATGTATTGTGATTATTTTTACAACCTTTTAAGTTTTATTTTAAATAAGATGTATTTCAGTTCATAGCTGTGTTTTTTACATCAATGAATGGGTCTGTGTTTTAAAGTGATGGGTTTGTGCATGTTTATTTGATGTATGTCACTTTAAAATTTTTGGCGCAATTTTCAAAAGGTTATATAAGGGGACTTAGTTTATTTTTAACCATTTTCTGATGAAGTTAAATGGTGGTGAACAAAAGCGCTAAGACTTCTGGTTTTAAGACATTAAAAAGGTTTGGATTTACCCTTGCAGCGTTCATTTTGCATTTTTGAATTTACAGTACACTGTTACGGAACCTGGCTTTGGTTTGCTGTTAATTTTTTCACTCTTGGGTATGTCTCAAACCAAAACACTATTTGGATCTAGTTCCAGGTCCCTTGGTGCTGTTTCAGGCAACAAATAAGCATCTGGAGAATTAACCATCCTTTTGGATTGTATGGACAAATTGAGACCAAATTCAGTCTCTAGCAGTTGCTTTAACCCAAAATGGAGCTATGTCTACTAATAGTCAAGGGTGTTCTATCAATAGTGTTGTTCATGGTAATTCCTTCAATACTGACAACAACATGACTGTGGGAGCTGGTGGGCAGCCATTACATGAACCATCTCCTGATTTTACCTTGGATATCCAGGGATGCCTTGAGGCTAAGTTCCTGTTTAATGAAACCTCTTTTGGTGCTGACAGTCTTGAATCAGCACAGTTTTCTGACCAGGAACTGACCCTGGACTTTAAAATAAAACAGTTTGAAAAAATACTGTTTAAGTTCAAAGCTTTGTAGCTGGGCACTTCTTTCCTGCATTATTACATTGCTAACAAACAGGCAGAGAAAGGATTACATATTTTTAAATATCCAAATGGTGTGAATAGAAGTTCAGTGTTTCACATGGAACTGCTTGATTTTTTTGACCATATAGGAATTGAATTTATGAACCTTATACTTCAGGATAATATGCGACACCTATCAGGATATGAAGAGAAACTTCGGAAGCTCAACTCTGACATCAAGAAAGATCTGCTGCTTCCTCCTCGCTCTCATGAGTTTCAGGAGGTTTTACATAAGGCCCATGACTACAAGTGCAGTGCCTTTTGGAAGAAGCAAAAGAAAATTACCAGGGACATTGATGACTACAGGAATAAGAGGGTTTATCCAACCCCCCAAAAAGGATTTTTGGAACAGAGGGCAAAGCAATCAGAAATATTGGAGATGACATTGGTTCATAGGTGTGTACTAGGCTAATGGCCCTGCAGCCTTTACAGGCCTAGCCCATAGTATTACCCTGGCATCATGCTACCCGACCTTAGTTCCCAGTGCCTCTGTTGAGTAAAGCCACTGGAGTGATCCCTGGGGTGAATTTTCTATTTCCCATCTGCTCATCACGATTTCTCTTGAAGAGGGCCAGTGATGTGCTCTGCTTGATATGTATGGGAAGTCTATTCCATAGCATGGGCAGTCTCTAGGTTATAAACCTGTCCATCCAGCATGTTTTGTTGATTGTGGTAATGAGGTTGAGGTCTCTGGAGTGTGGGGTGTGGAGGGATTGGGATTTCTTTAGATGTAGCATTTCTAACAGAGCTGGGTCAGACATGGCTTTGTAAGTCAAGCAGAGATAGCCTCTAAGTAGGCAATATGAGACAGAGAATAGTTGGAGTTTTTTGAGTCTGTCCATATAGGACAAATGTTTAAGGCTTAGGATCCTGTTTGTGAGGTACTTTTGCGGCCTCTCCAGTTATTTCAGGTGTTTAGTGAGGTGCGTGCAAAATGGGGCACTGTACTCAATGATTGGCCTAATGAGGGAAAAGTAGAGGGTGACAATGACCTTTTTCTTTCTGGATGCAAAACCCTTAGTAATGAGATGTGCCACATAGAAGGACTTTCTGACCACAGTGGCAATATGGTGGTCAAAAGAGAGGTTGCTGTCAACCTTTTTTCCCAGATCTCTTATAATGCCTTCTGTGTTCAGTGGACTACCATCGATGTGGTAATTCATAGGATCTGGGTTTTTCCCAAAGGGGATGATGACACATTTTTTGGCATTGAGCTTAAGGCCATGGTTCTGACACCAGTCGTTGGTCTCAGTGGTCTCATGTTTGTACAATTCCCTCAACAATTTACCAGGTACTGTTTCTATTTTCACCTTTGGGAGGTTGTAAAGTATTCATCTATTCTGCCTTCACAGTCACAAATGCCCTAGGTTCCTTGTTACAAATAGGCTTTTTAAATGTGTGCCTTCCAAGCAACCTAGTGTGGTGGATGTCATTACAGAACTCAAACTTTTCACTAGGAAGCTTAACCTTAGGTGTATCCTTCCACCATCTATTAATAACACTTCATCGAACCTAAAAAGGGCCACTAGTTATAACCCTCCTTTGCTTCCTGGTATTAATTTATTTGAGCAGCTGTGTGAGAGAAGTGTAAGGGAATGGAGGTAAAAGAACAACAAACCCAAATTCCACAATTTAACTTTGGCTGAGTGGAATTCCTTGGTAGCCCTTGTCAAGGATAAAAATATTTGTATCATGAATCTGGACAAAGGTGGTGGTGTGGTTATTATGGACAACTGTCTTTGTTGTTGTTTTTCTTCTTTCAGCTTTTCCCGGTTAAGGGTCGCCACAGTGGAACTCCGGTCAGCTAATGATTGGCAGTAGATTTTTTATGGGTGCCGAGGTGCCAGCTCGACGCCCAACTTTCAAAGAAGGCACGCCCATTCTATGCATGTCTTTTGAATGCCACTCAACTACGGGGAGGACTTGCAGACTCCACACAGAAGGAGCTCCAGCCGAGAATTGAATGGGAGAACCTCTTGCTGTCAGGTTCTCCTGTTTGATTCTGGGCTAGAGCGCCTTCTGTGTGGAATCTGCATGTCCTCCCCATGGTCTGTCTTTACACTTCCAAAATGCTTGAATATCTACACAATGGAAGATTCTTCACAGAAGCCTCACATAATGAGATCAACATTGCCTATCAGGCTATTGATTATCTTATAGAAGACATTTTTTGACTTTTGATCTACCTGTTGACCTCATAGACTTCTTTACGGTAAAACATCCCCGTATAACAGGAATTTTTGGTATCCCCAAGATCCACAAATGTGTGGATGACCCTCCTTTGAGACCTATCATGGCTTCTGGTGGGTCTAAAACTGAGCCCTTGGCCAAGTTTGTTTACATGAATTTAAAATCTTTTATGATTGATATACCACACTTGTTAAGGGACTCCTGGCATTTCTTGGAGGTAATCTCAGGTACTAGTTTTTTTGAACATGCAATACTGGTTAGCACAGACATTAAAGACTTGTTCTCTGGTATACCTCATGATGAAGGCTTAGAGATGTTTCAACATGCAATGGTCAAGGGAACTGACTTGAGGAATGTTGACACACTGTTGCAATGTATGGAAATTGTATTATCCAATAACTTTGTGTTCTTTGAAAGTGAATTTTTTTAAACAGCACAAGGGTGTAGCAATGGGGACAGCATCTGCCCCCATTTTTGCAAACTGGGACACCACAGTATTGTTCAATTCACCTTTTTCATCTTATCTCAAAGTACATCTGAGATATTTGGATGATATTTTTATTTTATGGGGCGGTAATGAGGAACAGTTGTCTCAATTCATACATTTTTTGAACCATTCTGCAGAATTTTTGGGAATCACCTGTAATTCTGATGAAAATAGGATTAGTTTCCTAGACATTATGCTGTACAAGAACACACCTAAGCAAATTTATGAATCTACGATATTCAGAAAAGCTACCTTCTCTAACTCTTACCTACATTATGATAGCCAGCACCCCATATCGCAAAAGCATAATCTGGTGAAGGGTCAGCTTATCAGAACAAGCCAATTGGTATCTGATGATTCCCAATTTTTGCATGAAATTGAGATTCGGACTGAAATGTTTAAGGAGAGGGGATACCCAGAAGCCATGGTAGAGGAGGTTTCTAGGTATGTTTGTGAAAATCGACCGTCCAGATACCATCCCATCCTGGGATTCGGTGATCACAACAGCAATGGTCGAGATCCAGTAACTCTTATGTCAGAGTTGATTGGTAATGACTATGTTCAGGCTTTGGTACTGCCATACAGTAGACGGATAGATTCCCTTCAGGATGGAATAAGTAGCCACTGGACCACAGTTTTTGGGAGCTTAGGGCTCCTGGGGAAGCTTGAGGCTACCCCTAGATTTGTTTACAAAAATAATTGGAATCTAAAAAACATGTTTGAATGGAGTGGTAGGATCTCGGATAAATTTATGAGGAAATAGGGTATGAAGAAATGTGGTTTGTGTAGCAATGTAGGTTTATCCTGGAGGGTAACAGTTTTCAAGGTTATGGCTTTCCGAATTTGATTACTGTTAAAGGTAGATATGACTGTAACACCAAGGGGGTGGTTTATATTGCCTTTTGTTCCTCCTGTCCTGCCTTCTACATAGGAAAGACCATTGGTGCCCTTAAGTCCCGTATTTACCAACACACTTATGCTATAAAAAGGTCTCACTAGTGTAATGCCCTTTTTCAGTATAGTATAAGATGTAAGAACAAAAATGTAGAACACAGCACCACAGCAAATCAATAAAAAGCAGATGACAAAGAGCAGTGTAAAATCCAAATAGACTTTTATTCGAACACAGGTGAGCACTTTCACGATAAAATCGCTTCAGACCATACAAAAAATCAGCAGCATCTCAAATATTTAAAATGCAATCAATTAAATATCCACCAATAAAAAACATTCAAGTACAATAGCCATATACATTTAAAGGCACAGCTTTCTTTTAAAACAGAAACCATAAAAGGCTATTGCCATAAAAACACACATAGCAGCATACTTATTTAAGAAGATTTCTTTCTTTCAGAACTGGCTTAATAGGTACTGATTCATTCAAACCTGCACCTCTATGAGCTGATAGTTTAAGAATCCATCTTAATTCTTTCCTTTCTGTGACATTAGTTATATCACCCAACCTAAAACTTTCATAAATTACTTCTACTGCCATAAACTTGAACCAATGGTTAGTGCCTTTCTCTAGTATATGTTTAGCTAAGCCACTATAACTATGGCCCTTATTGGCACAATAATAATGGTCTCTAATCCGTTCCTTAAGTCGCCTATTAGTTTTTCCTATATAAAATTTTGAACAAGTCAAATAGTAACAAACTCACATAAAATAGGGTCAGAAGATAAAATATCTATGCTCTCAGTACTAAAAGTCATACAATAAGCTACATTGCTAGAACTATTATTATGGACAGTCTTTCTTATGTTTTCTTTACGTGAAAAAAATGGGTGTCCACTACTTTGTCTAACTTGACCCTTTCACATGCTTTACTAACTTCAAAAGGTTTATAACCATGTTCTATAAATTCCATACTAGTAGAACACATAGTTGTTTCAAATTCTTGTTCCTGGAAATGGAGCCTAGAAACTCTTAAAAGTTGATCTCTTACCACATTTTCAAAAATATGTGGTGGATGCATACTATTACATTCAAGATAACTATGTGCATAACATGGTTTTCTATATCTCTTAGTGTGCAGCTTTCCATCTATGCCCCTATACAGGGTAACATCAAGAAAATCTATGCAAGTGCACGAATGTTTCATAGTAAACTTAAGGAAGGGTGTACTTGAATTTATAGCACTTAGAAAATTCTTTAAACTTTCAAGGTCTCCTTTCCAAAAAATATATATCTCATCAACAAAACGCCGATAGAATTTTGCATGCACATTAAATTGTTCAACATTTAAGATGTTTACATTTTCCCATTATGCCATGACCATATTGGCGTAGCTATTGGCACAGGATGTGCCCATAGCTACACCAGAGGTTTGCAAGTAATATTGCTTCTCAAATAGAAAAACATTATATTCTAGTACCAACTCTATAAGGTAGCAAATAAACTCTATTTTTTCATCAGTGAGAAAGCCTTCTTCTTTAAGAAAAATGTTTACATAGGAAAGACCTATTTGGTTAGGTATAACCGTAAACAGAGGCATAACATCTAAAGTTACCATAATCTCTGTACCAGTTTCAGCATAACTCAAGAAAAGAGTAAAAATCACTTAAATGTTCTGTATCACGCAAAACAATAGCATACTTGTCGAAATTGGGTCTTAAATGTCTTTCTATGTATAAAGGTGCTGGTTCAGTTAGCCATCCACCTCCAGTTACTATGGGTCTAAAAGCTGGAGTTACAAGATTTTTACATATTTTCGGCAAACCATTCAATGTAGGCACAACAGGATGTTCTACTATAAAATACTGGAACAGTTCTTAGAAATAACGGTTTCTTCAAAACAGTTAACAAGAGACTTAGTGAACCTTTCAATTAACTTTTCTACAGAATAAAGTTCTTTACTGGTATATGTATTGTCATCTCCAAGCATGTTATTCATATTAGTAACATAATAGTCTTTATCTAACACAACAAAGGAGAATTGCCTTTATCGGCTGGTCATATTACAATGTCACTATATCTCTGTAAATTTTCAAGTGTTTTTTTCTCATTTTTATTTAAGTTATAAAACTTATTTCATTTATACTCACTATTGGTTTCAAAAAGATTATAAATCTGTTGTTTACAGTGAGCTTATCGCAGGAAGGACACTCAGCAAACTCGGAGCTACAATATATAACATTAAGTATCCTGTTTTTTGTTTATTTTGTTCTTTATTTCTTTGTTGTTTATAGCACTTTGTGTACTGTGTATTTTTTCTAGCTAGTTTCACTGTGTGTGAGGTATTAACTGGAAATTGTCCACTCTTATTAAGCATCTGTTGGGTTGTTTGTTTATGATAACTTGTTGCAGTTAAACTCTTTTTTTTCTAGTGGCTCCTTTAGCTGTTTAAAACTTTCATTTAAAGGCTCACTGCTGCTTTTCAGCTGGGAGTAACATTTCTGCAGTTTGTTCTAAGTAGTGGGGATATTTGTAGCATTTCCATATTCAGGCTTGTATTTGGGCCTAGTGTTTGTGGAGGCTGTGTGTCTGAGTACATAATTCAGGGACATCTTGTTTTAGCCAAAGCCATCAGGCATTTCAGTGAGAGAGAATTGTTTGAGGTCATTGGCTGACTGAGGTCTCCTGGACTACAGCTTAGACTAAGCACCTCATTGGTTCTTTGAGATTTCTTTCTTAAAAGCTGTCTCAGGTTTCAACTTTCTGTTACCTAAGAAGCTCAGTTGTGAGTGTTCAGCCATTTTACAGTGAGCTTATCGAAGGAAGGACACTCAGCAAACTCGGAGCTACAATATATAACATTAAGTATCCTGTTTTTTGTTTATTTTGTTCTTTATTTCTCTGTTGTTTATAGCACTTTGTGTACTGTGTATTTTTTCTAGCTAGTTTCACTGTGTGTGAGGTATTAACTGGAAATTGTCCACTCTTATTAAGCATCTGTTGGGTTGTTTGTTTATGATAACTTGTTGCAGTTAAACTCTTTTTTTCTAGTGGCTCCTTTAGCTGTTTAAAACTTTCATTTAAAGGCTCACTGCTGCTTTTCAGCTGGGAGTAACATTTCTGCAGTTTGTTTCCCACCCTCTCTCCCTGTTGGTATAGTGTTTTTATAGTTGGTGGCTTTGCAGTTGCCCACCCCTAGTGTAAATTTGATCTGGGACCCTCCTCCCAGTCTAGTGTCATTACCTCATTCTACCCAGTACAGGGAGAGCATTTGAGAAGGCCAATCAGCTTAGTTTCTGCTACTCCTTTCTCTCTTTCCTTTCTCTCTTTCCAAAAAAAAAAAAAAAAATTATCTGCTTTTACTGTATTTGTGTTTTTTCTTACTTTATTTTGCTCTTGCGTCATCTTAAAAGTACTCAATTGTATTTATTACTGCTTGGTGTAACTCACTGTAAGCCTTTTAGTTTAAGCACCTGGGCTTCAGACCAGTTTTACATTAGGAAGGTTTGTGGTCTGCACTGTAGTGGCAGAACAGGTAGCTTACATCCTTCTAAGTTGGGAACTGCTGATTGAGGGCTCAGTGTCTGTTATTCTAAAAGTGTATTAATTCTGGTTTAAGCACTTGGGCTTGAGGCCAGTTATTTTACATTAAGAGGGTTCGTGTTCTGCACTCTTGTGGGAGGAGAGGCTGGACTCTGTCCTTCTGAGCTGGGAATTTCTGGTTAAAGCTTATAGTGCCTGCATATTTGAACTGCTTCTTACTGAAATTGGTACACCTCGTTTGCTGTAGCATAGACTAGATCCAGACCTGCTAAATCTAGCTTTGTTTGTATAACTTGAGCACTAATCCAGGCATTCTTTAAAGTATTCAGTTGTATTTATTACTGCTGGTAGTAACTTGATTAAAGTGTAGCTATCATTTCTAAGTCTTTTGGATTAAGCACTTGGGCTTCAGACCAGTTGTTTTACATTAGGAAGGTTTGTGGCCTGCACTGTGGTGGCAGGACAGGTAGATTACATCCTTCTAAGTTAGGAACTGCTGATTGAGAGCTCAGTGTCTGTTATTCTAAAAGTGTATTAGTTCTGGTTTAAGCACTTGGGCTTCAGGCCAGTTATTTTACGTTAAGAAGGATTGCGGTCTGCACTCTTGTGGGAGGAGAGGCTGGACTCTGCCCTTCTGAGCAGGGAATTTCTGGTTAAAGGTTTATAGTGCCTGCATATTCAAACTGTTTCTTACTGAAATTGGTACACCTTGTTTGCTGTAGCATAGACTAGATCCAGGCCTGCTGAATCTAGCTTTATTTGTATGCTTGTTGTTTATTTCCCTGAAACGCTAATTCCACCTAAAATGCGGCCTTTTAGCACTTCTGTGGATCCCTAGTGATATCTGCATTGCTTACTGTACTTATTTCCTTGTTTCACTTGTAAGAAAGTTACTGTTTGTCGTTTTTGCATTTAAGTTACCTGGCACTTGCTCACTAAAGCAATTATATAAGTCAGCTCTAAAAAATTAAAAGCACTACACCCTCACAAACTCCCCTTGAGTACCTTGTTCCCCATTGGCCCTTTTTTCAATTATAAAGGAATTCTCAATACTATTCTAGCATGTCCAAAGGTCAGTTGTCAATCTCCTCTCCGGTCCAGCAGGTGAATCTGGGAATCTTGAGGCAATGTTACAACTGCCTCATGTACACAGACAACCCTCTCCTCCTCCCAACAAATTCCAACACATGTGAGAGATGCAACCATATAGCCAAACTGGAGGCTAAGCTCTCTCAACTCAGTACTGGCGTAACCAGTCAGGAGGAGAAGGAAACCACACTCACTACAATTCCAGTCTCACATAGACCTACCACGACAACAAACCAAACACATAAACACACAAAAACATACTCGGAGGCTCTAAATAAAAATCTGCCTAAGCAGCAGAGACCTGCAAAGCAGACACCCAAGCAACCGCTACCCCAAAACAAAACACGTGCAACACATAACTCACAAAGCCAGTGTGCCGAACAGTCACAGCCCTTAAGGCTAAACAACACACCTGATACACTTGTAATAGGTGACTCTATCGTCAGGCACACTGGCGTCCGCTCACCAGGCTGAACAAGGAGAAGGTCACGGTGAGCTGCCTGTCGGCGCTAGGATCCGCCACATAACACAAGCACTCAGGTCACTCCAAGGCAAGTACAAATATGACTCAGTCATTGTCCATGCTGGTGTGAATGACCTGAGACGTACCTCCCTGGACTACATGAAAAGAGACATAGAGGAGGTCTCTGAGCATGTAGCCCAGGCCGGTATGACCCTGACCTTGAGTAGCATCTTACCCTCACCAAGAATGATGCCACAATATGAAGACAAGATGATCAATTTCAACAATTGGCTTAAGTGTTGGTGTCATTCAAAGGGGATCCAATGCCTGTCAGCCTGGGATGACATGCTCGACAAGCCACGATGCTTCGCTAGGGACGGCTTGCACCTGTCACCCCTGGGCTTTCGGATATTGGCAAAGGCTCTTGCTACCCCCATAGTGCCTTTTTAGGCAAGGCTTAAAAGACAAACCCACCTCCATAGGTATCACAAGGGATAAGAAACTAAGAGTAATGCTACTCAACGCCAGAAGTCTAAACCTCAAGATGCACGCACTCGAAACTCTCCTTAGCATGGAGAACATCGATATCTGTGCAGTAACAGAAACCTGGTTCAAGGCTCCCGAGAGCACCCCAGCACTACCAGGTTATACCTCATACCATGCTTTTCGGCCTCAAAACTTGGACCGAACCACAAAAGGAGGGGGAGTATCAATATTCGTCAAAGATACCCACACCTCCAGGTTGGTGGCACAGCACGAAGCATCAGAGACTATCCATGTGCAACTAACTGTGGGTAAAACTGCCTTCCAGTTTATAGCCTGCTACAGACCACCCTCCCAAACACAGGAACCCCACTTGGCCTTCCTGAGAATACTGGAAAATATGAAGGTCACTTCAAACACCATTATATTGGGCGACTTCAACTACCCAAACATAGACTGGGAGCATTACTCTAGCTCCAACACCCTAGCCCAAAGGTTCCTAGAATTTATAAACTCAAATGCTATGGAACAACTTGTTACCACTCCCACAAGAGGGGAAAACATACTGGACCTGATCATCACCAACATGGGGACACTATGCTCCAGACCAGAAGTGTATCCCTCACTGCTAAGATCAGACCATAAACTAATCTCACTGGATATTCACATCCCGACCCCACCCCCTGCCCAGAAAACCACAGTGAAAAACTTCTCTAAAGCAAATTTCACACACCTCAAAACCGAGGTGAAATCCTTCAAAGCCCCGGGCCTGTGGAAAATACGGCCCAGACCGCAGAATCCTTTATAAACGCATTCTATGAACACCTTCAGGAATGCATGGATCATGCAATCCCAAATAAAACCAAGACCCAATCCTCCAAAGGCAGGCGTCCTGTCTGGTGGACCCCAGCCATAAACAAACTATACAATAGAAGGAGGAAGCTACTACATGATAGAGTAAAATCCCAAAAAGGGAAGGCATCTCTAATCAGTATTAGCAAAAACTACGGGCACTCATAAAATTGTCTAAGGCCAGCTTCGAGAGAAAAATTGCACAGGACACTAAGGATAATCACAAGGCTTTCTTTAGTTATGTTAGGAACCTGGGTGGGAATTCCCAGATATGCTCAGAATTAGTCCAAAATGACAAAAATACACCGAGCCCACAGACGTTGCCAACATCCTAGCTGACAGGTCTAGCGCAAACTTCTCCCCCTCTCCCCATCAAAAGGGCAAATATCTATCCCAACAGAGTGCTGCCCCCCTGACATCTCAGATGCTCAGGTAAGAGCCGCCCTCTCCAAAGCAAAAAACACAGCATCAATGGGACCAGATGGTGTCCCGGGCTGCGTCCTACATGAACTCCTAGAAGAGCTAAACCCAAACATAAAACTACTGTTCAGTCTTAGCCTTACTACAGGATATGTACCCAAAGAGTGGCGTACAGCAACAGTGGTCCCTCTCCACAAAGGTGGTGCCTCAACGGATCCTGGAAACTATCGCCCCATAAGCCTGACTAGCTTGGTCTGCAAAGCTATGGAAAGGATCATCATGGACCTCATAAATAAAGATATTGGGGACCTACAGACACTGGATCCTACCCAGTTTGGCTTTGTTAAGGGAAGATCCTGCCTCTTAAACCTGGTCGATTTCTTTGAAACAGTCACCAAGGCCATTGACGAGGGAAGGTGGTCCACACAGCCTACCTGGACCTCGCAAAGCCTTCGATACAATACCCCACTTGGGCATTATAGATAAGCTCACCAGCTTAAATATAAACCCCTATGTCACTAGATGGGTTGCAAACTGGCTCAAGGACAGAACCCACATGGTTAGAATTGCTGGAGCCATGTCAGACTCCAAACCAGTTACAAGTGGCATCCCACAAGGCTCAGTCCTGGGACCTCTCTTGTTTGGTATATATTTCTCGATGGTACAGGCCAACACGGAAGGACTGTGGCTGACCAAGTTCACAGATGACTGCAAACTGGGCGCCATAATCAACTCTCCAGCCGACACAAGCATCCTCCAAAAGGGCCTCATAGAAACAGACAACTGGTGCCAGAGCCATGGCCTCAAGCTAAACGCCAAAAAGTGTATAGTCATCCCCTTTGGCACAAACAAAGTGCCCACAAATTACCACATAGGTGGTAATCCATTAAGTACAGAAGAAGTCATTAGGGACCTGGGGACCCAAGTTGATAGCAATCTCTCATTTGACAACTACGTGGCCAAAGTGGTTAGAAAAACATTTTATATAGCCCACCTTATCATGAAGGGATTCACATCTAGATCAGGGGAGGTCATCGTACCTCTTTACTCATCCCTCATCAGGCCCATAATTGAGTACAATGCCCCTTTTGGGATGTACCTTACCAGACACCTGCAGCAACTGGAAAGACCCCAAAAGTACCTCACCAAGAGGATCAAAGGGCTCAAACAGATGCCATATGCTGCCCGGTTAAAGAAACTCCAGCTCTACTCAGTGGCATACCGCCTGCTCAGAGGCGATCTGTGCCTGACGTATAAAGCCATGTCCAACCCAGAATTAATGGACATGCTGCACCTCAGAAAATCCAAATCCCATCGAGCTACGCACTCGAGAGACTTGAACCTCAGCACTGAAATAAATAGGACATGCTGGAGGGACAGATTCATAACCCAGAGGCTCCCTTCACTCTGGAATAAAATCCCAGTCCAGGTTAGGCAGAGTCCCACATTGACTCTCTTCAAGAGGAATCTTGATGAGTGGATGGGAGATCGTAGGTTTACCCCGGCTATCACTTCTGTGTCACTGTTAGACAGAGGCACAGTATGCTAACCTCAAAAAAGGCATAGCAAAATTAATTTAAAATGGGTGGCGAAAGCCAAACACACTCTGGCTAGGCTTATAAATGCCCTAGGGCAGATAGCCTAGTATGAACCTATAACCTATAACCTATTTGAAAAACCTTCCAGAGTAGAAGACAACGGTGAACAGAAAGCACTTGGGTTTTTATAGTTACATACACTTTCATGTGACACAAAAAAAGCAAACTGCTCTTTAAGAGCTATTTTTCATGCAAACAATTTCAGCTCTATAATAGTGTCAGCTAAATCAGCCATTTGAGAAGGAATAAAAGACACACCTTTTCTAAGTAAAAAAGTTCAGCTTCTGTTAACTGTCTCTGCGATAAGTTCCATAATAGGTTTGATATATTCCACATTTTCTTGAGAGTTTGTGGTTCTTGATCCTGAAAGGAGTTCTTTCTCTTGAATTTATTTCCTTTGATGTTCACATCTTTGTATTCCTTGCATTGGAATTTGAAGGGTAAAGAGACACCCAAAAAAACAGTCACCAGAAATATTCGGTGTTTTTGGCCGTACTACCTGTTCTGGAGAATCTTTGCTAGACCTTTTGCATATTTGCAAAACAAACAGCATCAAACCTCTAGATCCAAGGATTTAAATTTTGCTTGTAACATGAGACATATTGGCGAGACAAATATATGTCTCAAAATATCCCCATGCTCTGGAACAGGCTTCCCATCCATGTCCCTCTTTTAAGTCCAACCTTGACCAATGGGTGGGAAATTGGATATTCACTCCAGGTCTATCCCCCATGTCTCGGACAGACAGAGGCGAATAGTAATTCCCAAACTAACATACCTCCCCCACATAAACTCTAGAAACTTCTAACATACTACCTCCCAAATAAATGCCCATGATACATAGGGACACAACATGGTTGGATTACATGGCTAGGATTATAAAGGGCCCTGGTGGTCATTAGCCTAGTACATACCTATAAACCACAGCATTTTCTGAGAGACTGAGAAACCCCAATGCTGTCCCACTGGAAACACTGACACAGTCTGGAAATAGTCTCAGATAAAGAGAATCTTTGACAGAGAGATTCAGATAACATGCTCTCATCTGAGTCGGAATCCGAATTCTGATGAGAAAAATTGGTATTTGTCCTACCACATTTCTCTCCAGGTTCAGTTTCTTGAATTTGTTCAGGAAAAGAGGGATTCCTTCTTCTCTTGCCAGAAACAACCTAATAAGAATGGTCAGTAGCCTGTACAAGACCAGAAGCCAAACTTAGTAAACTACTCATTTCCAGTGAAACTGGCATAGGAGAAGATATATGCTTATTTTTATATTTATTTTGACAAGGAAATTAGGGCAAACACAATTTGTAATGGCAGCAGCAGCTTCCCCAAGGATGGACACAGCATTCTAGTTAAGCAAGGGAAATTTCATTGACCCTTCACCCAGCACTGGCAAAATTAGTTCTTCGTTGCCCACTAAGGGAACCTCAACAGCCACAGAGGGAAGTGGCTAACCCCTAGTCCAAAGTGACTATACGGGTAACACCACAGGGATTCAGGTAAAAAGAAGGGTGGGCTGAGGAACCAACTTTGGCCACAGCAGAGTCACTCACCTGTGCCCAAACTGCTAACCTGTTTTGGTGGCAAAGCTGTTTAGTTAACTTTTTCTTTTTGTAGCAGGAAGAAGGACTGACCATGGGACCAGTAGGTTTTTCCATAGCAAAGCTGAAAATGGTGCCTCTTTTCCTGGGAAACTAAATAGCACAAGCTGTTAAAAATTCTAAAGTAGTATTAAGTCACTTTTTCCAATAAAAACACAGTAAAAAGCATTCTAATACACTTTACCAGCCCCAGAAAGTAATTCAAACACAGGAAAAAAAACAGTTTTAGAATGTTTAAAATCAATTTTTAAACTGCCAAATACAGAAGTGCACTCTTCTAGTTTATTAGTAGAATTTCAGGGTCTATATTATAACAACGATCCAATGATCGAGCGTTGTTATATCAAACTCAAAAGTTTGAATTCACAACACATCAAACTACCAGAACAGCATTTTTTTTTCCCAGGAACAAAAATCGCTGTTCCTCAAAAAAAAAAAAAAAAAAAAAAAAAAAAACATTCAAACATTACATAAAGTGGGGGGCTTCGCCCCCACACACTCTGACGTGGGGGGTTGTGCCCCCACACCTTCACACTACAGTGCTGAAAATGGCAAAGTGAAGGAAGTGGCCAAGCGACTTCTTTCCCAGGAAAAGAATTCACTTATATGCTGCTTCGTCATTTTACATTTTCGACATTTGAAGTTCGACCAAGACGCATTCAACAAAATGCATCTTCGGTCTTCTGATAGGAACCCGAATTTCAAAATCTTTTCACTAAACATGGCTGAAATTGAAGCAGTGTCCCATATGAAACTGTTGGAGTGATTATAGATGAAATCCTATAATTTGACCTGCATGTTCAAAATAACATGAGAGACTCACCAGTAATTAGGAATGATCTACAGGCATATAAACTTCCTTTTAACACCACTAAAACTAATCTTGCCACAACCTACCTTTTCCCATTTCTCTTTTATGGTGCATCCATCCTAACCAGTCTTCAAGCTACAGTTAAAAATAAGCTGGAGGTATGATGTAATAAGGTTACAACATTTGCCACCAACAAACAATATGGCAGCCACCACTGTATTGCCCATAAGGTTTTGAATTGGCTCAAACTGCCTCACCACTTAGATTACATATAGCTTATCTCCATACACACTATTGTTCATGAAGCTGATGACTGCCCTGCTTTTACTTCTATTTTCCATTCATATCACCTTAATAGACTACTTTGATCTGATGATCAAAATCTTCTCAGCATATATAAACCCCACAAATCCTCTAGCCAAACTCTTGATTTGTACTCTGTCACTACATTTCTGTCCCTCTCCAAATTAGATCTAGTGCTAACCTCTCCAACTTCAAACTCCTACTAAAAACTACCCAAATAGAATTTGGCTGTGCTCCTGTGTTACCCCAGGCTGAACTATCCTTCGTTCTTTTCACCACCAGAATACTTTAACAGTGCTGAGAGAAGGAATTAGAAAGTCAGTCTTAGACAAAGAACAAATATATTTTTGCCTAGACTATATTATCTAGTCATCTGTGTTCTAAAGAACGTACTCACTGTGTTTTATATCATCATCTCTATGAACTGCAACTTGTGAATACTTTACCTATTGACAATGTTCTTTTTCAGTTTGTTACAGCTGTCCATATATTTGCAGTTAGTACATATGTCTAGCTTCACATTGTATGAGCTGAAGCTTAGTGTGTTATTCTTCTGTACATTTTTGTAATAACTTTAACTGTAATCATCTTATGTCAATATGGAGCTTTTCTCTCCAGGCCTCCTCTGAAAATGGAATATTGTAGAAAAAATAATGAACTTTCCAAGATGCAGCACCAAACATAAAAAAACACACCAAAAAATTGAATAGCTTTCAGCGCTTTCATCCTTAGTACAGATTTCCTCAGGACGTCATATTAAACAAACAGAATCCATTTTATAACATTTACATGTCACATGACTCAATCAACTGACACAAAACTTCTTATAAAAAATATATAAAACATGAAGGCAAAAAAATTATCTACTACAAATATAAACAACACATAAATTTGATATTTTTTCAATTGTCTGTGTTTTAAAAAGCATTTAATACTGTTGGGAAGATTCAAACCAGCGGATTTATTGACAATTGCAAATAGCCTCCCTTTGCTCAATTTTGTTCATATAATAATCTTCACTTGCAGCTATTAAAACCCTTTCTTAGGCAGCAAACAAATATTCGCTATGTTTTTGATATTCAGAAACATATCTAAACAAAGCATTTTTGGAATCTCTAGTTTTAATATCATAAATGTGCTCCAAAATTCTCTTTTTAAATCTTATTGTCATTCCAATATAAAACGCTTTGGTTACTTCACAAACTGCAATGTAAACTAAATCACATGGCTCACATGAAATTCTTTAATTATGGTAAAAAAAAACTTAATTATTAATCAGCAACAAGATATAATTACTTTCACAAATATATCTACATGATTTATAATTACAAGGGAAGGTATATTTCTGTTTTTAGTATTACACACTGGAATCTCCATGTCATCCCTACACAAAATATTTTTAACAGTGGTAGTATTTTTATTAACAAAATATGGACCAGCAGCAATAATTGTAATAAGCTCGGGTTTCTCTCTAATTATTTTCCAATTATTTTGTAATTGTCACCATTGTCACCAAATGTCACCACTTTTAAAACTACAATCCACTCTGCTATAGGCCCCATGAGGAGCTCAGTGTCTCTCCAACCTAACACCACTCTAAGTATTCAGCTGCGGTACCACCTTTATCTTTTATCCAACCGGTGGATACATTGTTATAAGAAAAGCACAGTCCGGGTCTGAACTGTCTGCAAACACAAACAGCTAAAGGAGTATGTCTCTACCTGTTTGAGCCAATATTCATTATCCCCTGGAGAGCACTCTGCTTTTGCTTGTAAGCACCCCCCCCCCCCCACACACACACACACACACTCACACTCATCTTCCATTTTCTCTTTTATTCCCTTCTGTTAGCAAATAGTATCCATAACTGATAAATAGTGTGTGTTTGTTAATTTAAATTGAGATCACAGTAGCCTACTGACACAAGGTTATCCTGTTTTTCCCCCTGGGAAATGGTTAAGAAATGACTTACAGTTTCAGAGCAGTCCTTGGTCAGTTGTGATTGTTTCTTAAACACAAACTTGTCTTTGCTTTGGCTCATTAGCAGCAGTACAAAGAACTGCCTGCTCACACCCTTGTTCTCCCCTCCCCCTTCCCTGTTTATTACCTTAAGCCAATCCCAAAGTTAATAAATATTACCTATGGCAGGCACCATTTTTAAAACTACAACCACCCTTTGAGCACCTTATGCTCAGCCCTGCCATAAAACTTACTAAAACTGCCAGAACTGGGGCACAGCTAACTGATCGTGGAAATACAGGGTACCTACCTGAGTCTCCACGTTCACTATCATATGTTCTTTTATCAGTTTACTCTGTTTCCAGCCTCCTCATAAGAGCAACTAACAGGGTCTTTGCCCGCTTCGCTCCCCACCCTGCCCCCAATTCCCTCCTGCCCCCAGTGATCCCATCTTTATTACACACGCAAACCCCTCCCATCTTTCCAACAGCCAACCACGGCACTAAACCCAACACTACCTCCTCCATCTTCCCACTACTATCACTCCTCCTGAGCTAACATGTATAAGCACATCATACCTATGCTCACTGCATGCACTTTCCTTGCATATCTTACATCCTACCAAAATTCCATCATTCCCCCACTCAACCCCTACCACTGTACTACTACTCACACCACCACTCATGTCTCACCCTCACTCAGCTCCCCTCCCACCAACTCAGGAACCATCCCTATGCACCCCCCACATATTCTATCAACTATATTACTCAAACAAAAAGCATCCCTACAACTTAACATGGTAACCCTCCCACCATACCTATTACCCACAGAGCACAATCATTAAACAAACACATTCAAAAACTGAGAAAACTACTAACTTCATGCATATCAAAACTAGCCCTAAGTGGAGAAATCCACCCCAACCCTGGCCCTACCATCTCCAGCCCCACTCCTCATAATCAGGCTAGAAACCAAAACTTCTCCCAAATCACAGCCAATAGAAAGCCAAGTGACTTCCTTCTACTAAGCCTAAATATTAGAAGTATATCCAACAAAGTCCATGAACTCCATGCCACCATAGACTTGTACTCCCCAGATATAGTCATCCTGACAGAAACCTGGCTAAAACCTCACATTACCAGTGAGCAAATCCTCCATACCGGTTACAGCATACTAAGAGCAGACCGCCTAAACAAGAAAGGAGGCGATGTAGCTATAATATTTAAACAGCATCTAAACATCCAGATCTTAAAATCATCAGCTCCACAAATAGGCAATGAAGATATAATATATACCAACCTCAAAATAAAACCATCACCCTAATTGGGTGCTACTTCCTACCAGCAAAACATCCTTCCACTAAAAAAACACCTTGGCTGGTCTACCCACCATCTCCCCCAAGAAACTATAATTTTAGGTGATTTCAATATTGACTGGCAATCCTGTTCTGGCAACCATCCAACCCATCATCTAAACTTTCATGGCTTCAGCCAACTAGCCCAGTCACCAACCAGGATAAATAAAAACTCCAACAAGCACACTACCCTGGAATGGATACTAGTCAGTAAGAGCCCCCAGTCATATATAACAGGCTGCTTATCAGATAGCCTCAGTGATCACTCCCCAACATTCCTACTCATAAAACACCTATACCAAGCTAAACCTGTCATCTACCGTCAAATACGTAAAAAACTAAACTTTAACCCACTCACATTCATCTCATCCCTCAAAGAATGTAACTGGCATCCTCTAAAGTACCTCAGGCTTGATGACACAGTTGAATTTTTTAATACTACCTTCCTGATCATCCTTAATTACGACGCCCCCATAAGACTTTCCAGAACCAAAGCACAACCCTCCCCATGGCTACAGAAAACCACTAAGTCAGAAATGAAAAACAGGGATAAAGCCTGGGAGCACTGGCGCAAAACCAAAACCCCCTCAACTAGACAGAAATTCCTAGAACTACGCAATAGAGTCAAAAAGCTAATAAAATAGGACAAATTCCAATACTACCAGTCTGCCCTAGACTCCTCCCAACACAACCCCAAACAATTCTGGTCCTCCATAAACTCCATCCTCCACCTAGGTAAAGTTAGTACCCCTCCTCCTAACATCCCTCACTCCTCCGAAAATATTGCTACCTCATTCAACACACACTTCACACAAACCATAGTATCACTAACTAGACAACACAACCCCCCTCCCCTCCAACCCACACCTTCAACTAGTAATCTCACCACTGTCTTCTCTTTTTCAACCGTTCCCACCTCCAACATAAAAAAACTCTTAACTAAACTTAAGCCCACCAATTTATCAGCAGACAACCTCCCACGTGAATACCTACAAATCGCAGCTGATGCTCGGGCCAACCCAGTATCCATCTTGATTAACCGATCTCTGTCAGAAGGTTACATCCCCACACTATGGAAAGTATCACATATAATTCCCCTCCACAAAGGCGGCCCCTCCACAGAACTAACCAATTACCGCCCCATAGCTATTCTCTCTCTCCACTCTCCAAAATACTAGAAATGCATTCACTCTCAGGCCTCAAGACTACCTCCTTACTAAAAACCTCGTTCCAATACTCAGCATGGTTTCTGACCAAACTATAGCTCCACCACTGCCTTACTCTCCTTTACTAACACTATCCTTCAGCATAAAAACAATGGCTGTCTCTCCTCTGCTACTTTCCTAGACCTATCTAAAGCATTTGACATGGTCCCACACAAACAACTCATCTCTGTCCTCAACAGCCTATCCTTCTCTCAATCAGTCACTAACTGGTTTCAGAGTTACCTGTCTGACCACCAACAATCCGTTGTATGGCAGAATGACACATCTCCCCAACTACCTGTCTCTATAGGGTTTGCCCAAGGATCCATCCTTGGACCCCTACTTTTCAAAACAACTCTCACTTTAACATCACAGCAAAAGACAACACCACTACACACCCAACAGAACACACCAAATTGCTAGGAGTGGAAATAGACAATAAACTAAAATTTGACATTCACATATCCATGACCATAAAAAAAGTCCACAAAAAAATAGGAGCATTATACAGAAATAAGCAACTTCTCACCAAAGCAGCAAAGATTTCAGTAGCAAATTCTCACTTTATGCCTCTCCAATACATACCAACCTAAGGCAATGCGATCTAAACAAGCTAGAGACCTGCTACAACAAAATCACCAAATTCACCACAGGGGCATCCTACCGTAGTCACCACTGTCTCTCACTTGCTGAACTGGGCTGGCTTGAACTCCCTCACCTCCTTCAATGGTATCAACTCACACTCGCCCACAAACTAGTAAACCATCCACTAAAATTCCCATCCCTCCAGAATCTACTCCAACCCTATCGCACTACCAGACCACTACGACCCAGCACCAAAAATCACTTACAGGTCACTAAAGCCAATAACTCTGCTGGAGAAGCACTATTCTCTTGCAGCATAGCCAAATTATGGAACTCCCTCCCACCCACAATTATCTCCGTACCATCATGCTCCCACTTCAAAACTTTACTAAAAGTGCACCTAAAAAAACATGCTGGCTATGCCCTTGCAACCCCTCCTCTAATATCACCCACTCACTACCTTTCTTTCCACCCCACTACCTTGATTATAGCAAGCTCAGATGCTCATAAGCCTAACTACTTATTATACAGCAGGAACTTCTTATTGTAACAATTGTTAATGTCTGTTATGTACTTCGCAGATGATAAAGATTCTAGTTGTCTACTATATTCTTCATGGGTCTACTTTATTCCCGCAAAAGCCAAATCGGTCGAATACAATTTGCATGACACATAAGCGAAACGGGAGTACATCGAACGCACTAAACCGCGAAAGTGGAAATATCGAATTTGCATAGTTGGCCCATCTGCGGAATAGGGTTAGGGTGCAGGTTAAGGTAAATGCATAGATATCTAATGTGTGTAAGGTTTAGTGTAGGATTGTGTTAAGTGTATGTGTGTGGAATATTTAGTTTGTTTGGGTATAGCTCAGTAGGGTAAGTGTGCAGTAGTTATGGACCTTAGGTTTCGGGAGGGGTTAAGAATAGTGCATAGATAGTTATGTATGTAAGGTTTAGTGTAGGGTTAGAAGTAGGGTTTTGGTGCTTTACTTTAGGGTTAGAAGTAGGGTTTTGGTTTGTGTGTGTATGTGTTGTTGTTTACTGTGTTCCTGTATAAGTATGTTGTGGGCGGTGCGATTGGCCAACTATGAAAGATCGAAATTTCGAATTTCACGGTTTAGTGCATTTGACGTATTCGTGTTTCACTCGTTATGGTTCATGCGAATTGTATTTGACAGATTCGGCTTTCAGGGGAATAAAGTAGACCCGTTCATCTGTAACTATGTTTGTAATTGTTAATTGCTATGTTGATCAAATGAATTGCTATGTAAATCCAATGTAACTACTGTCTGTATATTTTAACTGTAGAGCTTTTCTCCCCGGGCCTCCGCTGAAAATGTACCTACATCCAGTCGGACACTCCCGGTCATCAAATGTAAATAAATAAATAAATCTAATGATTGTACAATCATACCTACATTAAAAGAAAACATCTTTCTGCATGCCAGTTTGCTTTACAAACTCTTCTGAAAGAATCGGAAGGAAACTAACTTACCTATGATCTATAACATCTTTGGCCATTTTTTACAGTTTGTGAATATTATACCCTTTATTCTTAAAAAGACTAATAATTTCTTCTAAAAATATTTTATCATCAGTAATCATTCTAGATTCCAGACTTTCCTGATAAAAAAAAAATGTCAAGTAAATTCAAATAAATGAAATAAAAAATAAATAGTTTAAAAAACACTGTGCTGCACACGAAAGTAAATGTAAATATTAAAAACAATATGTGGAAGATTTTTCCCCAAATAGAACTTGTCTATCCAGCAATGGAGCAGCACAAGCCAACCACTGATCTTTGAAAGCCTGTAGAGAAAAATTTGCAAAGGGCTTGGTGCTCAAACATATCTTTTTAGTCAATTCAGCTCAAGTTTGACTAATGGGTTTGGGTGCATTGAAGGTGCCCTGAAGTTTTAGAAACTGGCCATTTGTCATATCCTATGAAGGATATAACCCATACAGCTTAGGCTACTGCAGCAGTTCTGGATTGATTCAGGAAAAAATCTCTAAAACCATTTTTTCAAAACATGATGATACACTTATGAAAAGATCCTAGAACCTCTAATTGAAAATTTTATAAGGAGCATATATATATATATATATATATATATATATATATATATATATATATATATATATATATATATATATATATATATATATACATACATACACATACATGCACACACATTCACAGAAAGAGAAAGAAGAGACAAGTCTTGTAGTTGGCACAGAGGTTAAAGCCACAAGGTATAGTTCTTGAGGTCCAAGGTTTGATTCCCTAAGCTCTCATTTACCTGCTCTATGACCTTGAACAAGTTATTTAACCAGACATTGTCCTTGGGTCACCCTGGAAAAGGGACTGTGTCCAGTGGGTTTACCTGGTTATGGAATTGGTATTATTATTATTATTATTGTTATTATTATTATTATTATTATTATTATTGTTATTATTGTTATTATTATTATTATTGTCATTGTTATTATTATTATTATTATTATTATTATTATTATTATTGTTGTTGTTATTAGCATGGCCAAAAATTCATCAAGGTTGGGAGATGAGTTTATTGAAGCTACAATAAACATAAACATAAAATAAACATTTAGAAAAATATAATATCCCTGTGTACTATTTTAAAGATGTTTCGATGAAACAAGAAATATTGTTTATAGTTTAAAAAAAACTAAGTGGTCAGCTTTAAAAGATCTACAGCACAACAGACATATAATTTAAAAAACTTTTAATGATAAAAGTGTAGTAGTTATAAATATGCAATAGTATTATGAAATGTGTATGGCACAACTTGGGGATCTCAATGCTTATCAAAAACTAATACTGTAAGCATTCTTCTGCTATATATGATTTATAGCAGTTTATGTAGAGAGGAGTTGGGCATTTTTTAACCTTTTTGTACTGATAAGAGGCTAGAGAGGCCATAAAACTGTCGGTGTAATATACCTGCATCCTTTGCTTTTCTTACCTTCCAAACCTGCATAAAGGGGAGATCCACCTGGCAAGCCCATAAGTCCCAGAGATGGAGGTTTCCTTGAAACCACTAGACTGTTAATTCCTACTTTATGCAGTATGTAGCCAGGCTCCCATCATTCCTCAGGGGCTCTGGGGAAACCTTCTCTAAAGCTGGAGGTGGCTGATTGGTCTAGTGGTTTATAATGGGTCACCATTAATGAGGTGGGTCTACACTTGAGTATAGCTCAGGGCTTGAGGCTGTACAGTTTTTATGTTACTCTTCTCGTGCACATTGTGTGTTAGAATGAACTCATTATTACTTCTGTGGTCATTTTGGTTGATGCAGCTTCAGTGTATGACTATAGGGACTTCATTCTGCATCAGACTATAGTAATCATTTTTGGGATATTTTCATATACAGTATATACGGTCCCACCACTTTAAAGGAATGCATAGTGTCTTACTATAGCTGTATTGTGGATTTTCTAGTTGTATGCAGGGGATCCCAGTGGTATTACCTGTTTTTCTGATCTTAAGAAAAAGCGGTTTAGAATTGACTTTACAATTAAATTGTGTTTTAGCATTATTTAACAATTAGTATCATGTGGGAAAGAAAAGTATAGATGTGTAAGTAAGCTTATCGTAACTGTATGTATTCAAATGATTACTACAGCAGTAGCCTTAACTATATGGGTTATATTCTGCTAAGGGTGTAACATCTGGCCAGCTTCCAAAACAAAAGAGCACCTTCCACATGCCCAAACCATTAACCAAACTTGAGTAGAGCTGAAGAAAGAGTGATTTGGGCTCTAAGCCCTTCAGAACTTTCATGCCAACTGAGAAAGGGTGGCTACAGCCCTGAAAAGATGCTAAGAAATTAAAAAATCAAGAGTCCGCATCCTGGCAACAAAACATGCAAAATAAGAGGGGATAATGGGACGGAGTGGCTACTATACAATATAAATACATGAACCTTGATACAAGGAGAAAAATGACTTACTTACACTATGAATTAGAAAAGTAAACAAATATTTTCACTTCTTACAGAGCTCATAAAAGCTGCCTTCTTTAAGTAAATGTTAGATTAAAGTTACTATAGATTCTTACTTGAAAGTATATATATTGACGTTAAATAAATGAAAGCAGTTTTCTTATTCGACTTAAAATGAGGAATTGAAAAACATAAAATACATAGATTTGCAGCATATGGAAAATGCTGTAGTAAAAAAGAACATTAATACATTTTTAGGGGTGTGTGCCCACCCCAACGCCCACATACTATAAATACTAACTAGGAGGTTGTACTGCCATGAAGTAAAGGGAATGTTTGGTAAAACATATTCGCTGTGAGTCAATGCAATCAAGTCATCAGTATATTTAGTAAATAGAGATGTCGAAGGCACAGCCCACCTCTGTTGAAGGATGCAGGGGTGGTGCAGTCCTCTCAATAAATAATAGTAACAGAACATATTATTTTGAAATATTTTAAATGTTTTAACAAGTCAAAGTCTACATTCTCATTTTTGACAATGTAGAGTCATTTATGTTAGTTATAGAAACTGTAAACTAGTAAATAATAGATACTCCTGAGGCGTTGTCATGTACTTACTTTATTTTTTCTTCATGGCATCTGCCAGTACTGGCATGCATTGTTCGATACTTCTTTTTTTGAACAAGTTATGGTCTCTTCCTTTCCAACATTTTCAATGGATCACCTTCCTTAGCCACTGTGATTGGGTTTTAGGTTTGTGCAACACGGGCTGGTGTTTATTATTAGAAATTATTGCTCATCGTACTATACAATGTACGGATCCCCTGTGCACTAAACATTTGTGCAGAGATAACCAGATGATGCACACAACCTTTCCTACAGTTTCAAAAGGAAAAGTACACTGTTCTGAATGTATATTATGTCAGTACTAGATGCATACCTCTCAACGTCTTACTCTAAGTATTCTGAATTAAGCCAAAATAATGGGGAACAAAGACCCAAAATCAGGGACAGATTTGAAATATTTTTCTTATAAGGCTAGAAAGTTGTTTGAATAATGGGTTTGCCATTAGCGCACATTTTCTTAAATGTATGTCATTACTTAGTGACTTAAATCCTCGATTATTTGCCAGAAAACCACAAATTTCATGAGGACCAGACCAAAAAAAGGAGACAAAAATCTTAATATTTTGTGAAATTCTGGACATTTGAAATGTATGATGTGAATGATACTTCTCTGTGTTGCAGCATCACCTTTTTGCACCATTACTTGCCATAAGTCACTTTGTAAAGGGCTCTGGAAATTCATATTTGTATATGGCCTGTTATGCTCAATGAAATGAATTAGTACTAGGAGAGGTGACAACCAGAAAATTGCAAAAATAGGCAGAAAGTGTCGGTCAAGGTGCATCTTTTGCTATATTTTTGTTTCTCATCTGATTTTACCTATATTTACTTAATGGCACTGGTTCATTGTAGTTCATAAATAAAAGCATTTCCCTTCTTATTGCAAGCTAATAGTATTAAAGTACTCATGCAACGTTTGAACATAATTGTAATTATGCATGCACTCCTGGTATTGTTTTATGTTTTCAGTCCTAAGATTCTTTGGTATAAGAATTATGTTCATAGGGCTTTGTACTGTTAAGGGACATATAAAATAAAATGAATTTAAACAGTGTGTGTAGTATGGAGTACTTCTATTGAAGTATGACTTGGCAGATATTGTTGCAGTTCCCGATGGCTGTTGATTTTGTTTTGGATATTTCTATTTTGTGAATTGAGAACACACTTAAGATTACGCAAGTAGTTCACTGCAGTGCAATTTTTCTTATATAAACAAAGAAGTTCAGAGAGGTGCTAATGTGCAAACTTATGTAAACAGATGAGACATATCAGTGTTTCTTCAGGTAATTGTTTTCTAATGATGATGCTTGATTAAATAAAGAAGAGATAGTATCTTTGACAGAGGGAGTATTCATCAGGAACAAGAAGGCTTACTTTTTACCTCAGAGGTCACAGTGGGCAAGTGTAGCTCATTCTCCATCAGCTAATAAATCTCATAAAACAGTCTGGACTGGGGTTAGTGGCCTTTTGATAGATTATGTTGTCAGTCTTCCAGATGGTATAGAAGGTAGTTGAAATGCCTTGCTAGAGTAGAATTTAGCCAGAGATTTTCATTTTGTACTCATGGTCTCTTACTGCTGCTCTCCTGCTCATTTAAATTGTTCTGTCGTACTTTAGTACTCATTTTATACACCACAGCATGTGGTACCTGCGATGCCTTACTGCAACTTCCTTCATCATCCCTTTGTCATCCCTGTTACATATGGCTCTACCTTTAAACAAAAACATTTATAAAATACTATTTTTCCATATGTGACATCGCCAAACGTTGAGCGACCTTCACCCTCAATTATGTCACTGTAGGAATAGTAAGGGGTTGCAGTCAGTCTTTAATGGCCACACCACAGTTCATGCACAGGGCCTTATTAATTAAAGCCTATGGGCCCATCTTTACACTATCATACAGTAGACTTTTGAGTCTGTATCCGTAATAAAAAGTCAATAAAGCTTTTTATTAAGAAACCACCCACACAATATTAGTATGATAAGGTGGAAAATGTATCCTAGTACTTACGTTGCTAAGTGGCATATTATTTAAAATTACATACATTTCTTCAAATGCTGTCTCTACACATGCATGCATCAATTTCACAAAATTAAAAAGCAACTTATAGGTGATTAATTATATTTTGAAACAAGTTGCATATGATACTGAGTTGGAAGCATCCTTTTAAACATTTATGAATTTCTTAGGGCATCTATAATTTATAATGATTCTGAAAGATGTTTAGGAAAAAATGTACATAGTTGAATGCAGTATGCCTACCTATATCCTTCCTGTTAAGGTTGTTTGTGGTATGTATACCAAGCAAGTCATTTAACAAGTCAGTGTGCAATTACCCCCATAAAACAGATAGTTAACTAGTTATCAACAATGAACAAACCAAACATGTAGAATATATTTCCTTAATTCAGTAAAATTTGATTTGAGTAAGATTTTCAAGTGTTCCATGCTCTCTTTTCAGGAAGGTGTTCATATTATAATATTTAGTGGTCAGATCTGAACAGGTCTGAAAATAACACTAATTTCATCAACTTGATTCATTTGAGGAGGGGGTTTTAGTTTCAGTGATCAGTGAATTAGGTTTGACCAACTGAATGCATACCCTTTCATTAACAAATGAAATGAGTTTGGCTTTTGGTTAATATGTTTTACCCTAAATATGGAAAAAGAGAAACTATTTATTTATTTATTGACATTTGTTTACCGGAAAAATGCAACTGAGACAAGTGCCCTTTTTCAATGGAGGCCTGTGGAAAAATGCTCCAAGGTATCATATTTAATACAATCTGTATATTTACAATAACACATTTTGTAATACATTTTCGGTGAATACATAACACAGTAGTCAGTATAATAAAATGCGCATTGATATTCACAAACATTACATTTACGAACCTTGTATTAAGGCTTTGCAGATAGAAGGGTGGTGTATAAGACAGGTAGGAGAAATTTAAGAAATTCAGTAGAGTGAGGTATTTGAGGAGATAAGCAAGTCTGAGTGTTAATAGAGAAGTAGTGATGGAATAGTAATTTGGTTGTGCTAATTAGAAGTAGTTATAGTAGTTTAAGAGCAAGTGAGGCATTAGAAGGGGATAAGCAGCTTAAGTGATTTAGTGCTGTAAAGGGAGGCATAAAAAAGTTAATGAAGGCTCTTCAAGAGCTATGTCCCAGATAAGACCAGGGACAAAGTCAGGAGGCATAGAAGTAGTAATGGCTTGAAAAGATGAAGGTGTGTGATAGACCTAAATTACATAGGAATTTTACTCCAAGTTCTAGCTACACTATTGGAATAGAGATCCCAGCAGCCCTTTGTGGTTTGTAGATGGTAATAGTTTTCCTGTCCACAGGAAAACTAAATTTTAACCCATGAGGGTTTGAATTAAGTTCTTCAAAAAATGTTAGAAATTCCTCAAAGGGACCTTTGCCAATAATAAGTAGGTCATCTATAAAATGTTTATATATGATCACACTATTTTTAAAGAATTCTGTTGAGTACATAACATTTTTCAAATTCATCCATATAGAGAATTGCATATGAATGGGGCATAAGCATAATCTTTTAGAAATATTTGCATTAGTATATTTTTCTGCTGACATTTTTATTGTTTATAATGTATTTCTAGTTTTCACTAACATTTTAAATGCTGACTTGTGTTGGACAAAGGGTATTTGTGAATTGAATATGGTATTAATTGAGTCAATTGAATCATTGAAAAAGTTAATTAATTCTATATGTTATTTAAGATGCTGGTGTTTTTGTAAGAAATTATCCCTTGAAGGCGAAAATCCGAGGTACCAGGATTAAATTTTTGCCTGTTGGTTCATCATCTACGTGATTGTGTGTTTATTTTTATATTCTCTATGCATCATTTGTTTCCTTTAGTTAGACTTATGAGTCTGTAGTTTCCAGGGTCTATTGATGGCCCAACTTTGTGCAAAGGGATGACTGTTGCTGTTCTCCATTCATGAGATTCAAAGCCTGTTTGGAAGCTACAACTGATTAGCAATTCCAGAGGGGACTGCTAGGTCATATTTCATGCTGTTTAGAAGGTATTCTGGGATATTGTCTGTGCCCATTGATGCAATGTTCTTGGCTTTAGAGAGATCAGTAAGGAACGCTTCCGTGATAGCAGGAGGAGTTATATTTGATGGTATTTCCTGAGGGAAGTTTGAGGGGGAAAGAGGGGTAAAATTGGAGATGAATTTGTCAGTCAGTAGGTTTGCTATAACTTCTGGCTTAGTATAGGTGGCTGCATTAACAATGAGCTCTGTATACAATTGGGTATTGCGTTTGAGGTTGCAGACATAGCTAAAGAATGCCTTGTGGTTGTCCTTAGCCTGGAAGGCCAAATTTAACTCAAATTTGGATTTGGTAGAGTTTTTGTCCTATGACTTGTTGGTTTAGTTTGATGAGAGTGCTTTTTGTCCTGCTTGGTGCTGCATCTCCTAATTTTTGCCAGGATTTTCTTCTTTCTCTGATATGGTCTATTGATGATGATATTCTACCAGGGTGGCTTATTTTTTGAGTTAGTTATGTACTTCTTCCTGGTGGTTTACAGCTGCCTCAATGCAGCTAGTAACATGCTTATATAAGGTTTCTGTGAGCAGTTCCACGTAGACAGCAGTGTTCCCAGGGTTTAGAGAGGCTTGAAATTTTGCTAGGTTGTCATTTAGTAGTAGGAAGATGTTCTTCATTCCACATTGCTGCAGTCCTAACTATTGGGTAGTCCGCTGTCCAGTCGGCCCGAATACCAGAGTATATGGCTGACGTCGGTCAGGGCGCATTAGACTGACGTCAGTACGTCAGGGTACTAATGCGCATGACCGACGCCATATCCTCAGTCTTTTTTGCCGCATGGTCCGATGCAGAAGCAGTTTTGCGAGTGCAGGTTGGCGTTCTGAAATTTTCTGAAGTCGGAGTTTCAGACCGAATCAGAGTTGGCTAAGTACCCGTTGGGAACATTTTGGTTTTCTTGCCTCAGTATTTAACCGGATGTCAGAAAAAGTGAATAACTGTATTTCTTGTGGGAAACAGATACCTCATAGGGATTATCATACCTTGTGTATACCTTGTTTAGGGCCTGAGCACGGCGTTGTTGGATGCCGCTCTTGTGCTAGGTTTAACAAACGCACTATTAAGAGAAGGTTAGACTGTGCCAGGTTAGTGTTTGGGAAGCGTTGCAATTATAAAATGCCGTCGGATGCTCCGCGCCGCTTCGTCCAAGAAGCGCAAGGACAAAACAGCGAAGCCTAGGGTTGATGAACCGGCAGTCCCGGACGCCGGTTCTTTAGAAGGCTCAGTGGAGCCAGAGGTTTTGCCAGGAGTTTCTTTGGAGTCTCAGGCAGAGACTTTACTGTTACAGGATGTGCCTTCTCAGGAGGTAGGCCAGGCTGAGGGGGCTTCTCAGGTAACTGTTCTTCCCTCTCTTCCCAAGGTAGTTAGAGCCTCTCCTTCTGTTTCCAAAATTTCTTTGAGAGGTAGGCCAAGTTTAGCTTCAGTGGGGGTTTCTCCTAGCACTTCAGGTTCTGTGCCTAAGAAACATATGCTTAAAATGGCAGAAGATTTGATTACTATGATTAGAGGTTCTATGCCCCCTCCTGATAAGAGGCCTAGGGTGGAACCTGAGTTTGATAGTTTTGAACAGTGTTCAGAGGCTTCTGAGTCTTCTGCGGAAGATTTGCAGGAGTATCCTCCTTATTCTGATTCTGATGTGGATGATTCCACTCCTACAGCTTCTCCTCCTGAGGATTTCTCATTTTCAGAGACTCTGCATTCCATGAGGGAGCACTTTAAATGGGAAGGCCAGGATTACTCTGATTCCAGGAAAAGGCTTAGGGAATTCTTGTTTTACCCCAGCATAGGCCCTTAGCTATACCTCCTGTGTTGAATGTGGTGGAAGATGTTTTTGCAGAGGCTTCCCTGAACCCTGATTCTTTGCCTCCTGCTCCTGTTAAACCTGATAGGTACTATAGGGTGCCTGAAGCTCATAAGTATCTTTTTAAGAGTCCTAGGGCAGACCGAAACTGTTTCTCAGGGACCTAAAGGTGTTAAGGCCTCTGTGGTTAAAAACCCTGTTCCCACTGATAAAGAGGCAAGGGCTTTGGATAGATGGGGAAAGAAAGTGTATACTTCTTCCACTTTAGCCATGAGGGCGTTGAATTGTCAGTTTCACTTGCTAAAATATCAAAATTATCTCCTTTCACAACTGAAATCTAAGGTGGATGCTTTGGCGGAAGGTATTGAGTGTAAAGAGTTGCTGGATTTAGTTCATGTGTCTGAACAAGTGGGTAAGCACTCTTTGCAATGTGGTTTTGATGCTGTACAGGCCTCCTCGAGGGTGGCTGCCACTAGTTCTGTTCTTCGCAGGCATGCCTGGTTGAGGGATCAGAATTTAGCTGAGCATGTTAAGACAAGGATTTTGGATGCTCCTTTACAGTCTGATGTGTTGTTTGGTTCGCCTGTGGAAGCAGTTTTAAAGAAAATGGAGGACAAAGCTAAGTCTATGCAAACTGTTAAAGATTTTTGCAGGTGCAGCCACCAAGTTTAGTAGAAATTGGCCTACTAAGGGATGGGCATATCCTGCTTATGATTCCCAGTCTAGGGGTAGGTCTAGACGTGGTAGGGGCAGAGCTCAAGGTTCTTTTAGGCCTAGAACAGGAGTTCACCTGCTCAGACTTCTGGTGAGGGCAGGGGTCAGTCCTTTCGTAAACAGACCCAATGACCTGCCTTTTCAGCTGCCAGTAGATTCTCGTCTGACAGCTCCTTTGGGAGGAAGACTGTCTCTTTTCAAAGAAAATTGGGATTTAATTACTCAAGACAGATGGGTGTTGGATATCATTCACCACGGTTACAGGTTTTATTTCCATACATTGCCCCCTTTCAAAGGCATGCCAGACGTTCCTCCTCCACAAAGGAAAGAGGCTCACAAGCAAATTTCTCTGTTACTCCAAATAGGGGCCATTCAGCCAGTCCCTGTATCAGAAAGGGGCCTAGGATTTTATTCTCACCTGTTCCTAGTACCAAAGAAGGGGAACACGTGGAGACCAATTTTGGATTTATCTATCCTCAACACTTATCTGGGCATTCCCAAGTTCAAGATGTTGACGTTACAACAGCTTTTACCTCTGCTGGGCAAAGATCACTGGATGGTAACTTTAGATCTCAAGGAAGCTTACCTTCATGTGCCTATAAGACTAAGTTGCAGGAAGTATCTGCGTTTTCGAGCTGGAAATTCTCATTATCAGTTCTCTGCATTGCCCTTTGGCTTATCTACTGCGCCCAGAGTATTCACAAAGGTTCTGGCTCCAGTGATAGCTTACTTCAGGCTAAAAGGAATTCAAATCTATCCTTACTTGGACGACTGCCTGATTCTGGCTCAAGAAAAGGAAGACCTTCTACAGCATCTGGAATATGTTATAGCAGTGCTAAGATGCCTAGGGTATTCTGTGAACGAAATAAAGTCCAGTCTAGTACCCTCTCAAGACATGTGCTTTCTGGGTGTGAGACTGAATACAGCAGCCCAGATGGCCTTTTAACCCCGGACAAACAAAAGAGTCTATCCCTTTACTTCCATCAACTAGCTCATCAGTCCGTGCTGACTGCAAGGACAGTCCTTCAAGCATTAGGGTTCATGGCATCTTGTATTCTGGTGCTTCCCAATGCCAAACTGCATATGAGGAAGCTGCAATGGTATCTCAAAATGTATGGACACAGCACTGCCAGGATTTGGACACTGTCATTCAAATAATACCTTGCCTTCAAAAGAATTTTTGTGGTGGGCTCAGGAATGTCACCTAAACAAGGGACTCTCTGTGACCCGGCCAGAGGCGAGTCAGATTTTAACAACAGATGCCTCGGACATTGCTTGGGGAGCTCATCTAAATGGAAAGTGGATACAAGACAAGTGGCCTGCCAGACTACAGCATCTACATATCAACATGAAGGAGATGTTAGCAGTCCAGTTTGCATTAATGGCTTTCAAGGAGTTACTTCTTCCAGGGCAGGTGTTGATTCTAACAGACAACACAACTGTCATGTGGTACATCAACAAACAAGGGGAACACATTCTTATCCTCTATGCAGGCAAGCAATGATTTTATGGGAGACTGCGCTCAGCTTGCAACTAACTCTTCAGGCAAGGTTTCTGCCGGAGCACAGAACTCCTTAGCAGATGTGTTAAGCAGACAAATCATGGATCCCCACGAGTGGAAACTGGATCTTCATGTATTTCAGAAATTGACAGTGTCATGGGGAACTCCAGACATAGATCTGTTCGCTTCTCCACTAAACCACCAGCTGCCAAAGTTTTGCACAAAGGGGTTTCATCACACAGCTTGGAAAGTGGATGCTCTTTCTTTCAGTTGGAAAAATCTTCATGTGTATGCCTTTCCACCTCTGCCTCTTCTTCCAAAGGTGCTCTTAAAGGTCAGACAAGACAAGCCAAGGATGATTTTAATAGCTCCAGATTGGCCTCGGCAACACTGGTACCCACTACTAAGGAGTCTGGTAAGGAAGCCTCCATGGCCTTTACCTTTGATTCCACATCTGTTATCTCAGAAGGACGGTCATCTGCTCAATGTCAAGCTTCACTCTCTTCATCTAACAGCCTGGCATATTCTGTGTTGAAACACAGCAGGTCTCAACTTCCTCAACAAGTTTTAAATGTGATTATGGAAGCTAGAAGACCTAGTACAAGGAAAGTGTACGCAGAAAAATGGAAGAGATTTTTATTTTGGAGTACAGCAAAGAATTTGGAGATTTCTGAGCCTAATTTGAGTGTGGCTCTTCAATATCTTACTGAGTTATTGGACAAAGGTTTGTCCTTCTCTTCCATTAAGATTCATGCTGCAGCAATTTCAGCTCACTATGATTGTGACCCACCATTGTTTTCGCATCCTTTGTTCAAGCAGTTTCTTAGAGGGGCAAAGAATATAAGACCCCCGTAGAGCTCCTACTCCTGCTTGGGATCTCAATTTTGTGTTGGAAAAACTTACTCTACAACCTTTTGAGCCTGCGGCTACTGCTGAATTGAAATACTTGTCATGGAAGACTGCTTTTCTGTTGGCTATTACTTCTGCAAGAAGGGTGTCTGAGTTGCAGGCCCTTATGGCAGTAGAGCCCTTTTGATTTTCCATAAGGATAGGGTATCATTACGTACTAATCCTTCCTTTATGCCTAAGGTGGTTTCTAGTGTGGCTTTAAACCAAACTATTCATTTACCTACTTTTTATGCAGACCCCCAAAATAAAGGTGAAAAGATTTTGCACACTTTAGATGTACACAGGCAATTGCGTTATTATTTAAGCAGGACTAAGGATTTTAGGCAGTCTCAGCAGTTGTTTGTTTCTTTTGCTTTGAGTTCGCAGGGCAAGCCTGTGTCAAAACAAACTATTTCTAGGTGGATTGGGTTTTGCATTGCATTTTGTTATTCCCATCATGGCAAGGAGATTCCAGCTGGGATTAGACCTCATTCCACTAGGGCCACTGCCACTTCAACAGCATTTCTAAGGGGGGTGGCAACTAAGGATATTTTGGATGCAGCTACTTGGAGTTCAGTGCATACTTTCTCTAAGCATTATCACCTTCCTCTCTACTCTAAGTCTAGGGCTGGTTTTGCCACAGCTATTTTGCAAGGCATGTTGTCAGCTCCTGCTTCTTTATGATTTGCCAGCCTCCCTTACCTCTGCTTTGGGATTCTACCCAATAGTTAGGACTGCAGCAATGTGGAATGAAGAACATAGTACAGTTTTGTACCTACCATAAATGTAGATGTTCGAGGATCCACATTGCTGCAGTCCAATTTACCCTCCCTCCTTCCCCTCTGTGTTTAGGGGTGGTTGTGTAGGTGAGGTTATACGCTGATATTTTTGTATATATTTTTGTATATATTGTACATATTTTTGGTGCAGGTATATTGGGCCTTGTCTTTTTAGGGTCTTCTGACATCTGGGGCAAGAAAAGACTGAGGATATGGCGTCGGTCATGCGCATTAGTACCCTGACGTACTGACGTCAGTCTAATGCGCCCTGACCGACGTCAGCCATATACTCTGGTATTCGGGCCGACTGGACAGTGGACTACCCAATAGTTAGGACTGCAGCAATGTGGATCCTCGAACATCTACATTTATGGTAGGTACAAAACTGTACTTTAGCCTTAGAGTAGTTCCTGAATATTCCAGGGTTAGCTGGGGTTCCAGGTTTTAATTTTATTTCAAAGGACACCAGTTTGTGGTCTGACCTTACCAGAGAAGACATTATACTAGGTTGTGTGCAGCACTCTCCCATATTAGTGAGGACCAGATACAGGATGGTTGCACCCCCGCTTGGTGTATTGACAATCTGGTCCAGGGAGTTTGTGTATACAAAATCCAGGAATCTCTGTGCCTGTACATTTGGTGTCATATATGATTCCCAGTTAATACTGTGGTAATTAAAGTCCCCCATAAATATGGTATTGGGATGGATGGTGAGTGTTTCCAGTAAGTTTAAATACACCGTATGAATTTCCTGGGTCATAGATGGGAAAGAGCTGTAACTTGCAAGGAAGCAGTATTTTGCCTGTGGTGATTTGAATGTGGAAAAGCTCGAGTGCATTGTCCTGTTTGACCAGCCTTGAAGTATATTTATTTTTTATGTAAATTGAGAGACCTCCACCTTTAGTCCCTGTCTGTCTAGTAGCTGGTTAAATGTGTGGAAGACATTGTAACCTTGCAGTGTCAGTGTGCTCTCTGCAGCTTTAAACAATGTCTCAGTGACTGCACAGATGTTAGCATTCTCTAGAGTAAAGAGAGCTACTAGGGAATGGAGGTTTTTGTTTAGACTCCTGGCATTGAGCATTATCACCTTTGGATTTTCTGTTTTTTCATTGGTTATGTTGGAAGTACTTCTGTTTGGCATTGACTAAAAAGGGCACTGTGAGGGAGGACAGTGTTGTAGCTAATATTTGAAAGCCAAGAGGGGATAGGTGCAGACCTTCCCTGGCAACATAGCATGGTCTGTTGACCATCTCCTTCCATGCTGACAAATATTGCACCCCCTTAGGATGACACCAGAAACTCCGTTATTAAAGTCACTCATCTTTTGTTCATATTGTGGCATCATTCTTGGAGAAGGTAAAATGTTGCTCATTACTAAGCTTATACCAGTCTGGGACAAACATTCTTAAAGCTCCATGTTGTCTGTCTTCATGTAGTCTAGGTAGGTACGTCTCAGGTCAGTTGCACCCACATGCACTGACTGAGTCATACTGGTACTTGGGATCCAATGACCTGAGTGCGTGCATAATGTGGCAGATCCTGTTCCCTGATAAATGATTAAATGTGAATTTCTCCTTACTCAGCCTAGTGAGAGGGAAATTAGTGTGTCTCACAATGGAGTCTCCAATGATCAGAATATTGTAGTGTATGGTGGCTTGCCTTATGGGCTTAGAAATAGAGGCTCCATGAGATGTGGCTGTACATGTTGATGTGGGTGGTGTTTTGAAGGAGTGAATTTGAGGATGCTGAATGTATTTATGTGTACTTCATCTAGGAGGTTTTTGGGGTTTAGGAAGGTTACATTTAACTGCCTCAGTATATTTAGGTCTATGTATGCTTTGAATCGTGTGTGATGGGTGCAGCGTGTGTACTATTGACAACCTTATTGACATTAGGAGTGCTTTTATGTGAGAGCTTTGCCTCCAGTGACATTGTGTAAATACATCTCGCACATACCATAATCAGTTTGTTTGAGAATTAACTAGTTCTCAGTAAACATGAAGCAATTTCTACATTGCCTCAGGATGCCCATATCCACCAAGCTGGCAACAGAGATAGTGGGAAAGTTCATATCCATGGCAACAGAACCTTTTTTATTGCTTAGACAGTTGGAGTGCGAATGGAAAGTAATGTCAGGAGTATCCAGTTTGCAGTGCTTGTCAGTGCAAATTAGTTGTCCTGTGTGCAACTAGTTATTGATAAAATGTCAATGTGCTTTTACAGGAAAAATGTCAACTCAATGTGTTTGTGTCTATACAGAGCACTGTCAAACACTTGAGAGGAAACTAATAAGTAGACCCTGATGATTTATGGATGACGTTTTTAGCCAGATATGCTGAGGTTAGAAACAAATCAAACAGTACTTGCTAAAAAGAAAATCAGTTTGTCAAAACTGGTGAAAGGGGGGTTGTATAAATGGCTACTACCTGGCTTCTACTAGTGCTGGTCTCACCACAGCTTCATGCTGCTGGGATACAATGCTCCTTTGCTTCTTCTCTCACCAGAAGCAAAACAGTAGTACAAATCAGTCTTGTCCCAGATGAGGCAAGGGTCTGTAGGCTTGTTATAGCCTTTTCCTGGTAGATGCCTTGAACAGCAACCAGACCAATCAAGAGGTGAAACACATACATTCACTGCATAACCAGAAACAGTCAGGAATCAGTGATCTACGCCTTCTCTCACCAGGAGCAGAATATAAGCACAAATTCCATGATGACACCTATGAAGCAGTTTAAGATTTCCAGTGATCAGCAGTCTCCAGGAAATAATCGCACCATGTTCCCTCCTCCCACCAGGAGCAAAACAGAAACACTAATCCCAAGGTGACTACTGAAAGGTAGAATGTGGGCTTTTCAATAACTGGTGGTCTTTGAGTAAGAGTTTCAGTGTGCACTAAGCAGTTAGATATGAAAGAGGGGGTAACTTAAGCTTTAGCAAGGTAAATGGAGAGCCACTAATTTTAAAAGAGCAAGATAAGGTGGAAGGGGGTGGACACTTTGTGTTCCAGCTCTATGGAGTACAGTGGGGTGGCCAATAAGTTTAAATAGTTGAAGGAGAGTGATTCTGTCCCTAACTAATATCTCTCTAAAAATAATTTTACTTCAGCTGTTGCTGTTCTTTATAGCACTTTATTGATCAAAACAAAGTTTCATAATACAAAGCAGTAGATAACTGTGGAAACTCCACAAAATGGTTGACTTCCACTAGGTCATGCAGGCTTATACAAATTCCTTTTTGAAGAAACCTGAGAACCGAATAGGGAAAAAGTGGATGGACCTTTGTGATCTGTGGCAGAAGAAAAGTATAAATGAAATGTAAAGCAAATGAAAGGTTTCTGGCCACTAAAGTCAATCTAGATGATATTGCTGAAAAAAATAACTCTTGGTTGAAGTAAAGTGTATGGAAGGATGGAGAGACTTACGATTTCCTGGCAGAAAATGACATAAAAGTGGTCAGTTTAAGTCGGCTCTGGTGGTGTAGAGGTATAAAGTCTCTTCCCTTCACTCAGGTGATGAGCTTGATTAGCAGAGGCAGAAAGTGGCTGATGCTGCCGGCACTCCTATCATGGAAGGAAGGAGGGAGCTCTCACCTGCCACTTAGGTGACACCTAGTAGAAGTGTAGTGGGTGTTATACCCATGGAATATGAGGTTGTGGACATACACTGCCACTGTGCATTCATACTTTACCAGGGATAGTGCAAACGCATGTCCTCCATAGCAGTTTTGGGGACCAAAAGAGCGAATACAACAGAGTGAGATACTCCACAGAGGAAAATAAGTAGCATTGTATCACCTGCAACCTGGCCAGGTGTCTACAATCTGATACTCATCATGGAAGAGCAAATAGGCTAATTAGACTACCCATGCTAGAAGAAATAGGTCATCGGGTTCTCATCTAGCCCAGGGATGCCCAACTCTTAGTACCATAGAATGAATGAGCCAGTTGAGTGGAAGTTGAACAGCCACTGAGCTGGTCCTCCAGAGTGAACAAAAATGTACATCAGTTCTGTAAATAAAAGACCTTTCATTATACGAGTAATCTAGTAAGTCAATGTGTTATGTACTAAAAATAACAAAAAATAATGTTTATTCTAACATAGTTTTAAATAATGTCTATCCTATTCAGCTGTTGCATTTCAGTCTGTTATTTTTTTTTGTAAATATGTTACATATCTTGCTACTGTGTAACGTTGCCCAGCTTGCCTGGGTCTAGGCTAAAAGGGTCAACTGACTAGTCCACTTACTGGTTAACAAATTCATTAAATAACTACATTAATTAAAAAAGCAAGCTAAAATAAAACTTGTGTCAAAATAACAACCCCGGCTTTACCTATTGATTAAAAAATTGCAATCCTGAAATATGGTAAAATTATTTTATTCTCAAAGTTGATTTACCAGTTGTTGGTGCTGCCACTTTTACTATGTTTTAGACAAACTACAACACTTCAATGAAGACCAATTCATCTTACTTTTTTGCTTACGTAGAACATCACCTGCATTATGCTTGTCATGCTTAGTGACTGCTGCAAAATTAACTTGGAGTATACTTTTTATATAATTCTTCCAACTATAATATATTTTACATACTTCCCACATGCATTTGAATTTAAATCAAAAATTTCTATATTGATATTTTATTACAAAGAGCCACAAAATATAGTTATTTTAGAAACCATTTAACTTTAGCTTTGGATAACTTGATAGTAGTGTGAACGCCTCAAATTTGGCAAGTAGCACTTGACTGAAAAATGTCAAATGAAGGAGGTCACTATAGGCAGGGCTTGTTCTCGCCCTGAGATATGAAGTACCTTCTCAGTTGATAATATTAAATTAATGGTACAGGAACCTAAGTCCCTGGCATGGAGGTGAATATATTTACCCCTTCCTAACAGAAATAAAAAGAAAAGAAATGTCAATCTCTGTTCTGGTGACTGAAATTTTTGGCAAAATATTTTTGATGATCTACAATACTTTTATTTTATTTATTTTATTTTTTTGTAAGAAAAAAATTAAGTGCCACTTTTTTTCTGAAGCTGAAGTGAGTTGGGATCATGAAAATCTAAAGGCAAACACATGGCAGTAAGAAGATTATAGAATAGATGCACCATGCTATTTTATGTTTGTTCATATTGCGTGGGTGGCATAAGATGTTGAGAGTAAAACAAAACAAAAAAACAATCCTGGACACAACACACTAACTTAACAGTGAATGTTAAATGGGTGATAATGGAGAACAATGGACTGAAACAGGGTCTTTGCAAGACAGCTGAAGTGTTAAGTCAGAAGGGTCTATTTATATAGTCGAAGTTTCAAAACTTCGAACCTCACATGAGCGAAGTTTGAAACGTCGACTATATAATAAAATAAAAAACAAATTACCTTACTGCTCTGAGCAGGGGGGCAAGCCCCCCTGCACCCCCCACACCCCCCCTACTTAAATATACCAACTCCAAGAATGCACTTCAGTGCAGAAAGGGAAAATTTACCATTCTGCGTGTGAAAAGCCATTGACTTTCACCTTCGACCTTTCCGACGTTCGATCATATGATGTCGACCATCTATGATTCAAACATCAGAATGGTCGCTCATCTAATATAGACCCAAGTCAGAAGCATAGTTGTACACATGTGCACTGCTCTCATAACATTTTAAATCATGACTGCAAATCCACTATTTCAGTCCAATCTTCTTCTTTTGGCTTTTCCCAGTTAGGGGTCACCACAGCGGACCATCTGTCCACTCATGATTGGCAGTGGAGTTATTTACCATGTCAAGTTTCCAGCCCAGTGCCCAACCTTCCATAGAAGACACACACATGCACGCACTCATACCTAGGGTGAATTTAGAGTGTCCAATCTACCTATTGCACATCTGTTCTCCATTATTGACCTACTATTTTTTTGTAGGTACCAAGGGTTGTTTTAATTCCCTCAGAAAACCAGGCCTTTTAACACAGTTCCAAAGGGGTCTGTCACACACACACACACACACACACACACACACACACACACGCACACGCACACGCACACACATTCACAGAAGAGAAAAAAACACCACCCTGTGAACTAGAGGTGAAATTAATTTATTACTGTTAAGAATGTTCATTTTTAAAAGACATCTAAGTCACTATAGCATTTTCACCTTCCGTTTATGTAGTGCTTATTTCTTGTTCTGCTCCTTCTCGACTTAGTTGTTCAATAATTCTGGATGAAGCCAATAATACTATGTGGAAAAGATGGCCAAAATATGAGCGTTTTAGATATTTAATTCATGTTAAAACAACACCAAACAAGCGGCACTGCATGAACATTCATTTTCTGAAACTCTAACGATTGACATTACTGACTGATACTTATACATGGCAGTTCACCATTTATTTATTTATTTATTTAATGTGACTAAAACAATGGGAATAAGAATCATGTGACTCCACTGATTGTAATCCTCAGCCATTTACCAGAAAATCAAACATTTTTCCAAGAGCAGAGCATGTGACTAAACAACAGGGTTTGCATCACAGTACTTTTCTTGAACAATAAAAATCTCAAAACTTTAGTGCTTGTCAATTACAACTATAACCCCCAGCTATTTAAGATGACATAAATGATTTTATGAGGTTCAGGACAAAAATGTGCGTTATAATTAGGGGCAAACTGCAAACTTACAGCTGGTTGAAATGGGTATGATTATTCAGCTAAAGTGGAGAACACTGGACTGAATATAACTCTTGTTCATATTCACAGACACAAGTTATGCTCAGTACGGTGTTTTCTATTGTCTCCATAAAATGTCCCTTACTTTAAACATTATCACCACCATAAGGGTAGTACATTTCTCATACCTAAGCATCAGTGAATGTTTATAGTCTATGAGTAAAATCAAAGAACTAGACAACTGCCTCTCCAGTTTCTTATATAGATCACTACAGCTAAAACTCCTGACTCAGTGGATCATTTTCAAGTTGTTCCATTGTTTACCAAAGTCGACAGAACAGCTGTGATTTAACTTGCTTCAGAGCCCAGGGTTGTTGTTACAGTGACAAGGCAGGTGTCAGACATGCTGTTTGTTTATACTGATCAGATAGATGAACAGGACTGCAAAGGCTCTTTATCATTCGTGACCTAATGGCATAATAACAAAGTTTGGCATTAATAACACACTTGCAAAAAGTACGTACAGTGCCAATAGTTACCCACAATCTAACAAGGTTGCACACTGTAAGGAGATAATATAATGAGCAGATGTTAGAGAGATTGCCATGCACAGAATGTCTATACAATTAACTGGGATACTCAGCCAGGATGTATAACCTGAGTACTGTCAAGTGATCAGTGTGAGGATGATGATGTCAGCCATGAGCTGATGTTGAGATGCAGTAAAACAGTGTGAGGTCTCATACTGTAAAGTAGGTCTTAGCAGTAGCTATGAATTATACAATGCATTAGTAACCATTCACTCTGCTTATTTCGTAAACAGTTTTTTAAATTAATAAATGCTTATACAAAAATAAGTAAGTGTACTGTCTAAAGCAATCCATTGCAATTGCTTTAACTTTCCATGTGTTTATCTCTGACGCTAAGTAATTCAGATTGCTGCAGACAGCATTTCAACAAAATTTACTTTAGCATTTTGGAGAAAATCAATGAATATAAATGGAAGAAGGATTCATACAGATACCCACAGTTGTTCACCCTCAGTTTTAGTTTTTCATATACTAATGAGAATGTGCTGAAACTATAAATAGGAGAGAAAACAAGAACATAAAATCATAGATTTCATTTAAGTAGCATTTTTTTTAAGAATGATGGTTTTGCTGTCTGATCTGCATTACTAATGAAGCATTCTTCCTGTAAGTTTGCATAATGAGCATTATTCCCCTGCTATCACATGCCATGTGACCACCAGCATTCCAATGGCAATTTGTTGTGTTATTATGTGACAGTGAGACTGCGTCTGTGATGGCTGATCATGTACAGGAACAGGGACCTACATTGTGTTACATTGAATTACTTGTCCTATGTAGTAACAATATGAAAGCAAATATTTTAAGGAGTTAAAAGGCAAATTGTGGCAATACTTCATAAGTTATTAATTTCAAGCAGTATACTTTTTTATTAGAGTAAACAAGGTAAGTAACTTCTGTAGCAAGTAGCAACATTTATCACAACCTTTCATGACACTGCGTTTATTTAAATGAACACAGAGTTGTGTAATCTTACACCGCTGATGGTCTCTGTGAGTTAAGATTTATTACCAAAGTAGAAGCACTAATTAAACTTGGAAGTTTACTGAAGTAAGGATTTAGTTTGTTACCACAAGTCTTCCCCACATGTAACTACTAAATTCATTAATGAAGTATTTACAATAGTTACTCATTGAACTGCATCTGCCAACATGCAAATAAAATTAATACTAAAAATGCATTATTTATATATCAAGTATGCTGATCTCATCAGCAGGCTTTATCAAAGTGTCTGGAGTGATCTGTTGTGTTTCGTTAATCACTGTCTGTGATGCAGAGGTAAATCTTTTTCAAGCTCCACCCCCCCCCCCCCCCCCATGCTTACTTGCAACAGACAGTGTCAGCCACATGGAAGACCTGATGTAGATTTTCAGAAGACCTGGACTTTGTAATCCTGCTAATCAAATTATGGGAAGTATTTGGTGAGATCCACACACACAGCAAAACAGAAGGGATAAAATAATATGATTTCCTGGCATTAAATAGTTATTTGAATTTAAAAGTATTGGAAACAGCGTCTAAATGTATTTAAATTCATTGTCATCAGGTATTTCTTAAAAGTTATAGAACTGTCTTTCCTAGGAGCTTTATCAGGGGTGTGAACAAATTAAATAGGTGAGAGCAGCTCTTGTAAGTGATTTCCGTCTTTATGGAATGAAGTAAGTGTTCAAAAGAGTGGAAGTAGGCATGTACCTGTAAATGTAAGGATAACTAATTGAGTTTCACAGTGTCTTTGTGATATGTTTTAACTAATGCTTTTGTAGAGTGTCAGAAGTTATATATAGCCACTGCCAGTTGCCTTTTGTTACCTGCCATAATCACGTTTGAACTAGGTAACTTTTTTGTTCATAGTAACTCAAAACAAGTCAGACTAATGAGAATATGCTGCTACTTTGAAAATGGTGAATCTTTCGGCTTTTCCCGGTTAGGGGTCGCCACAGCGGAACTCCGGTCCGCTAATGATTGGCAGTAGATTTTTACTTACTGAGTTGCCAGCCCTAACGTACAACTTTCAACGAACGTACGCCCATTCACGCATGTCTCCACACAGAAGACGCTTTAGCTGAGAATCGAACAGGACAACGTCTTACTGTGAGGCGACAACGCTACCGCAGCACCACCACCCCAGCTACTTTGAAAATAAAAATTAAAAATGGGGCATTCAGTCATGCTGAAGTTGACTATATCAAAAGGCATATAAAGTCAGAATACTCTATGCAAGTTGAATACAGTGACATGGGCACAGGGCATCCATTCACAGCAGCCACGGTGCGGGTTTTATTAGTTCTGAGTGCTAAATGCTTGGCTGGGGATGAAGGATGGAATAAGTAGTAGACCCATAGCTCACCTTTGTTTTGGGGGAACAAGGGGAGAATGGCCACTGTAGCAGTGGTTATGTTGTGGGGACATGGACGTCAGGCTTCTCTGCAGAAAAAAGTACAGTGAATTATGCCAATGGGTGATGTGTGAGCCAGACCATGAGTGTGAAGTACAGTGAATCATGCCAATGGGTGATGTGTGAGTCAGAACATGAGTGTGAAGTACAGTGAATCATGCCAATGGGTGATGTATGAGTCAGAACATGAGTATGAAGTACAGTGAATCATGCCAATGGGTGATGTGTGAGCCAGACTATGAGTGCGAAGTACAGTGAATCATGCCAATGGGTGATGTGTGAGCCAGACCATGAGTGTGAAGTACAGTGAATCATGCCAATGGGTGATGTGTGAGCCAGACCATGAGTGTGAAGTACAGTGAATCATGCCAATGGGTGATGTGTGAGCCAGACCATGAGTGTGAAGTACAGTGAATCATGCCAATGGGTGATGTGTGAGCCAGACCATGAGTGTGAAGTACAGTGAATCATGCCAATGGGTGATGTGAGCCAGACCATGAGTGTGAAGTACAGTGAATCATGCCAATGGGTGATGTGTGAGTCAGACCATGAGTGTGAAGTACAGTGAATCATGCCAATGGGTGATGTGTGAGTCAGACCATGAGTGTGAAGTACAGTGAATCATGCCAATGGGTGATGTGTGAGCCAGACCATGAGTGTGAAGTACAGTGAATCATGCCAATGGGTGATGTGTGAGCCAGACCATGAGTGTGAAGTACAGTGAATCATGCCAATGGGTGATGTGTGAGTCAGACCATGAGTGTGAAGTACAGTGAATCATGCCAATGGGTGATGTGTGAGTCAGACCATGAGTGTGAAGTACAGTGAATCATGCCAATGGGTGATGTGTGAGTCAGACCATGAGTGTGAAGTACAGTGAATCATGCCAATGGGTGATGTATGAGCCAGACCATGAGTGTGAAGTACAGTGAATCATGCCAATGGGTGATGTGTGAGTCAGACCATGAGTGTGAAGTACAGTGAATCATGCCAATGGGTGATGTGTGAGTCAGACCATGAGTGTGAAGTACAGTGAATCATGCCAATGGGTGATGTGTGAGTCAGACCATGAGTGTGAAGTACAGTGAATCATGCCAATGGGTGATGTGAGCCAGACCATGAGTGTGAAGTACAGTGAATCATGCCAATGGGTGATGTGTGAGCCAGACCATGAGTGTGAAGTACAGTGAATCATGCCAATGGGTGATGTGTGAGTCAGACCATGAGTGTGAAGTACAGTGAATCATGCCAATGGGTGATGTGTGAGTCAGACCATGAGTGTGAAGTACAGTGAATCATGCCAATGGGTGATGTGTGAGTCAGACCATGAGTGCCATGCCATTGCTTAGATTCTTACAGATTGAACATTCATACTGGGGGTAGACTAGATCATGAAAGAAATTCCCTCCTTTCCAAAGTGACAGAGGCCTACATACCTGCCACCTATGTATTGGTCAGTAATTAAAAAAATATATATATTAAAAAAGGAGAATGGGATAGATGCCATATGGTATTTTAGTGGTCCAGGAGAGTATCAAAAAAGAAACGCACACACACACAGATTAAACTATTTTGTGCTATATTACTATAACAGCACATTTGTTAGAGCTAGATCTGTTTTTTAGCATTTCAGGTTTATTTTAGCTATCAGTGGTGTTTTAATAATTTATTTATTGTTTTAATTCATGATAAGACTTCTAGGTGCTATCTAAATAAGAAAGCCATAAATAACAAGTTTCTTTAACATTATACCAACAGTGACAACTTCTGACTGTAGCAGATCTGTAATGATTCACAATAATGCTTTTTCTGATACTATATCTAATCTAACTCCTCTGATACTAGATCTGACATAATCCCTCTGTGCTAGATCTAATGTAACCCTTCTAATGTAGACAGTAGTTTCATTCTACTGACTTAAAATTGGATAAGGCACATCTGAATGAAGGACTTAGATGGTGAGAGAATATCAGAATAGACTCTAGCTGTTGTCTTTCGGCTTTTCCCGGTTAGGGGTCGCCACAGTGGAACTCCGGTCCGCTAATGATTGGCAGTAGATTTTTACATACCGAGTTGCCGGCCCTGATGCACAACCTTCAACAAAAGTACGCCCACTCACGCACGTCTCCACACAGAAGACGTTCTAGCTGAGAATCGAACAGGACAACATCTTACTGTGAGGTGAATAGACTCTAGCTATGCCTGCAATAATATTCCCCATGCAGCATTCATAAACAAACCCTGCAAGGTCAGTGTGAATGACTATAACTCGGAGTGTTCAGAACTGGCCATTGTATCACACTCATTGGTCTACACCAGGTTGCCAGATTTCTGATCTTTCAGGACTTGCCAGTGGGTTATCAGATTGTTTGCTATTTGCTTAATTCTTCTTTGGGACTTTTTTTGTTTCAGACATAGATTTTGATGATAATGCATGGTTTACCAAGTGTGCTGATGATTTCAGGACTTTCAGGACTTGCCAGTGGGTTATCAGATTGTTTGCTATTTGCTTAATTCTTCTTTGGGACTTTTTTTGTTTCAGACATAGATTTTGATGATAATGCATGGTTTACCAAGTGTGCTGATGATTTCAAACTGGGGCCCATTTTTTCCCAGCAGGCGACTCATCCAAACAGAATGCGTTGGACAGACTCACACCTGGTGCAAACAACAACCGAGAATGTTATTTACTGGGTAAACTAATTGCTAAGGATCCAAGGACCCTTTTCAGCTGTGACCTGGCCCAAATAGGCAAATAGAAGCTCCAGAAATAAACACAGAACAATAAGTTCAAATAATTAAAGCAAAGCAATATGGAAGTATTTACAGTAGCATAAGCAGTAAAATATGCATATAATATAGAACAAGCTAAACAAGTCACATTTGTCAAATGTGTAACTGCAAATATACAAAACAGGGCAAGTAAGGCAACAGGTAGTTACAGGTGGGACCAAGGCAAGAGGAAAGTAAAAAGTCTTTGCATTAATGATCCAAGAAAAACGCAGAGAAAGCAGATGCAAACAGGGAATGGTGAAGAAAGGGGCAATTACTAATAACAGTTACCCCATATCTCTAAAACAGTTACATTTGGTTTTCTTGACCAGATTGGAATGAAGAATGTTTGACATTTTGAAATGATTGATTTGACAAGATTGCTTCAGGCAGGGCATTCTGGAAAGCAGGGGCAATTTTGGAAAATGACATTTCATAGATAGCAAGAGTGAACACAGGTCTGTGAAGTTTAAAGTCAGTTTTGGTGGGAGCAGGAGGGGTTTACATGGACAATTTGCTCAGAAGAGGGAACAAGTGTCTTTCAATGCAAATTTCTGAAATAAAATATTTTGAGATGAAGCATAGCCATAGCACCCACAGCCATCTGCTCAGAGTGGAACAATGGTAGTGGTGTTTGAAATGGGAATAAATTTAATTATTTGATATTCTGCAGATTGGAGCTCAGATGTGTTTTGTGAAGAGCAAAGGGCTATGATTGGCAGTCCTTATTCTAATTTGCAAAATACTACATTTATGGCTGTGAATCATTTGGCTTCAATAGTTAGAAAATTTCAGATTTTGTATGATATTCTTAACTGAGTGAGTACTTTGCATATTTGGATCTCAATGTGTTGATGAAATGTAACATGCTGGACAAAAAGAAGACCCAGATACTTTTGTTTCTCTTGAGAGAGGGGAAGGGAATACCTGAAGGTTCAGTAATACTGACATTCTGAACATGTTGATGCTTCTGTCAAATAGCATTACTGGGTATTTCTGAGTGTTAACAGAGCATGTATTGTTATAAAACCTTTTCCAGATGGTAGTGAAGTAATTTTGAAGTTCCCTTTTGGAAACTGATCAGATTTTTATTGCCGTTGTGAGTACAGTGCTGTGTATAGAATACAGTTGATACGAGAAAGGTCACAGGGGAGATTATTTATGAAAAGAGAAAAAAGAAGGGGACCAGTTAAAGTCCATTGGGGCATACCTGTAGTGCTTACCCCTGAGATGTAGCTATTTTAGGTCCAAGGAGTCAGAAGGTTTGAATGTAATTACATTTTAACCATTCAATGATCTCAGTGGAGAAATATGATTCACTAAGTTTTTTTTGAAGCAATAGAGATTGTGATCTGTAGCGAGAGTAGGGAACAGGTGGAGGAGACCCTGGAGAGGTGGAGATATGCTTTAGAGAGAAGAGGAATGGAGGTCAGCAGGACTAAGACAATATATGTGTGTGAATGAGAGGGAGGACAGAGGAATGGTGAGGATGCAGGGAGTAGAGGTGGCAAAGATGGATGGGTTTAAATACTTTGGATCAACAGTTCAGAGTAATGGTGAGTGTAGAAGAGAGGTGAAGAAGAGAGTACAGGCAGGATGGAGTGGGTGGAGAAGAGTGTCAGGAGTGATTTGTGACAGACGAGTACCAGTAAGAGTGAAAGAGAAGCTCTACAAGAGGGTAGTGAGACCAGTTATGTTATATGGGTTGAAGACAGTGGCATTCACAAAAAGGCAGGAGTCAGAGCTGGACATGGCAGAGTTAAAGATGTTAAGATTTGCACTGGGTGTGACGAGGGTGGACAGAATCAGGAATAAGTATATTAGAGGGTAGGTTGGAAGGTTTGAAGACAAAGCCAGAGAGGCAAGATTACGTTGGTATGGACATGTGCTGAGGTGGGATGCAGAGTATATTGGGAAAAAGATGCTAAGGATGAAGCTGCCAGGTAACAGGAAAAGAGGAAGGCCTAAGATAAGGTTTATGGATGTGGTGATTGAGGACATGCAAGTGGTTGGTGTGACAGAGCAAGATGCAGAGGACAGGAAGAAATGGGAACAGATGATCCGCTGTGGCGACCCCTAACAGGAGCAGCCGAAAGAAGGAAAAGAAGAAGGGAGTGATCAGCAGTATTAACATCCTTCCTATGGTCCTGGAAGATTGCCCCATTTATTTTATCTTAATCCATATTGGATTAGATAATGAGAGACACAAAAACACAGGTAAGAGATGAACAGCTCGGTCTTCACCTCAGAGCAATTAGTATGTATAAAACGTCGAACTGCCACAGCAGAAGGAAAATTCTTTATTGCAAGGACAAAGTGAGCACTTTCATGGCCTTCTAGGTCGCTTCATCAGACTTAATAAAACATCCCATGCCTTCATTGATATATATGTGTATATATATATATATATATATATATATATATATATATATATATATATATATATATATACTTTCAAAGTGACCAATCAGTTAAGACAAACAATTAAATATTTATATCAGATTCAATTAATTTAAAAATAGAAAAGAACATAAATAGACATAAAACTGTTAAAAACAGTATGCAAGTTCAAATGTAAATGCCTATAGAACCATGTAGAAGGGAATTAGTGCTTTAAGGCTCTTGCCTTTAAAACTGTTTCATTAATGCCTGGGGGTTTGTCTGCATTTAGTTGCAGAATCCATTTTTGCTCAGCCTCTTCTGTTCTGTTTCTAAGTCACCCCCTCTGATATTTTCTTCCAGAACTTCTAAAACTAAACATTTTTAAAACTAATATTTTAAAAACATGGTGCATCCCTTCAGCTTCTACATGTTTAGCTAGGGCACTGCTCTCCTTTTTGTTTACTATGTCCCTCAATTGTTCTAAAATGCGTTATTTGAGCATTCTATTAGTCTTGCCCACATAAAAAAACTTTGCAATATTGGCAAAAACTCAGATAGACTATGTTTCTAGTCCTGCAGTCTGAATAGAAATTAAATTCAGTTCTAAACTTTTGATGTGGATGTACAGAAGTGCTACATGAGAAAATGTACTTACAAGCTCTGCAGTTCCTGCACATATATGTCCCTATCCTATCTGATGTGTTCAGGGACTTATGTATTTGGGTTTTATAACATAACTGCCTTTTAAGTGATTTTTTGTTTGTAAATGAGAAGTGAGGTCCAGAGTCTATGATGCCTTCAAGTTCTTTAGTGACTAACAATATGTTCCAGTTCTTCCTAAATATATCACAGAATTGGCTGACATGCTTTATTAAGTCTGATGAAGTGACCTGGAAAGTCGTGAAAGCACACACTTTGTCCTTGCAATAAAGAATTTTCCTTCTACTGTGGCAGTTCAACTTTTTATACATACTATTGGATTATATAATGGTCTGTAACTGGTTTAGAGGGCTGTGTTAGCACTATAATTTGGTTGGAATCCATACTGTAAGTTATTGAGAATATCACATTTGGAAATGCACTCAAGAATTTCATCATATATGATGATCTCAAGAATTTTGGTGTGGGGCTAAGGTTAGAAATGTATTGGAAGTCAGTGGCTGAGGAAATGGGGACTTTTGCAGGGGGAATGACTCATGCATGTTTAAAATTTTGGAGGCAGTATTTTGATCATCAGTGTTAAATTACACAATTGAAAGAGGCTTACTTAATAGCTTGCTAACTAGCTTAAAAATATTGGGATGAATAGATGAAAGGAGCAGTCAATATTTTTGATATGTTTCTGTACTATTAATGACTTCAGAAAGTAGAAAGGAGGGTATTCATCAATGGTCTTGTTTAATGGTAGGGAGTTTAAAGTATTAGGCCTGGTTTCTTCTGAATCCATTTACATAATATTATGTGAGGTGGCTTTACTGTTGAATTGTGGTTTATGGGGATCTAGACACACTAAATTTAGATCTTCTACAATCATCATAAAAGCTTAGTATTGCTACTTTGTTTATAAATAGTCCCAGTTAATTTTTACACCGAGTGTCAGACATTGAAAATGGATGAAGTACCTGGGTGTATGTCAGCGTCTGTCTAGAAAGCCCAATGGGTTACCACATGGGATATCCAAAGGGATTACCTGATACTCTAGGGAGGTCACTCACTATTCCCTGTTTTATAAATTTAATATGCACAATTACGGAATTGTAATGCACCATTCTGTAGTTTCCAAACCAAACATTTTGTCTGTCTAGAAAAGTTTCAAAAATTTAATTCACTTTAATCATCTGAACTACTCAGAGTCAGCAACTGCCCTTCTCATTATCTTAAAGCTTCTTCAGAACTCCGAGATGATCTATGCCTTATATTCTGTTCCTTAAGTAACCATGTGGATGGAGAATATCAATGAGAAGGACCAGAAACTGCACAAATAAATTTAACCTCAAAGTCAGCAATAACAGCATATAACAATCATATCATGTACAAATTATTCTTCACTGATGAAGTCCAAAATCTTTGAATTAACCCCCACACACACACACACACACACACACACACACACACACACACAAAACAAACATCTCTCTTTACATTTATGAGACTTTTCGATGACTACATAGGTACAAGTGAATTCCATCATGTGATAATGGCTGTAAAGCCTCCAGGAAAGCCAAAACGAAATATTTAATAATTGAAGCAGATCTTCAGGGATTCAGCATGCACCTTGTCTCTGCTTCAGTTTGAAACAAAAAACATTGCAAAAAGTATTACAATGACTGTGATGATTTTCACAAATGTGTCACAGATTAAAGTGTTCATATGAGAAGAATTAGTGTTCTTAATCTAGAATACAGTTCTGGTAGCTACATAGCAGTTTCAAGCATTTTGTGGACATATAATTATTGACTACAAACATTTTGTGGCTCAACCAAACAAATGAAAAAGTAAAGGTCATAGCTGGCATAGTTATTCCTCTACCACTGCATCTTATTAAAACAGTATTGTTTTGATTATCAGGAACTTTTGACATAACTTGGGTCTTGAATCATTCATTTACAATTTTTGTTCCTTAGAATGTACAAATCCCACAACTTTACACTGTTCACCTTTAGCATATCAGAAAATAACAAAGAAACATCACAATACAGAATGTGATGATGTGAGGCATTGCCAGTTATGCCAGGAGAAGTATGACAGTGGATGTGTAACATATGCCAGCAAAGCTAGCTGAAATTTGTAAAAAAATATATATCATTTGTATGTCAAGCTGTTGAAAAATGTATTTGCAAAGCTGATTGTGTTAAAAAATACCAGCAGTGGGTCCTGCTGGACAGAAAAGAAGTAAACCTGTATGTCAGAGTGTATTCTAACCGTTGGAATGCATATATTGTAACAGAGGATACTGGAAAAGAAGAGGTTACTTTCAGTCCAGCTAACTTTGAAAAAAAGTCTGAAATTAAATTACCTGGTGTAGGCCATAAATATTGCATCTTACAGTTCTGATTGCAGCCAGAGACAAAACATCTGTGAAAGCCAGGAATAGTAATAATACTGTATTGTCCTTAGGGGTGAGCTAATTGCTACCATAGAATGGTGTAAATTTTTGAAATGGTTTTATAGCTTCCAGAAGCTATAACAAATTTTAGCAAAACTCTGTGGGTGTGTATGGTAAAACATATGTGCAAGATTCTGGCTCAGTTTCTAGTAAAGGGGGTAGTGTGGGCACTAGAAGTCAGGTAATCAGATGTATGTGAGGCCATTCTGTAATCCAACACTGAAATGATGCTTTAATACTAGATGAGACAGAAGTCTCAGGGCAGTCTGTTTGTGAAACCTGACAAAGAAAGACCATGCACTCACTTCATGTTGCCTTGTTCTAGTAAGTGAACAGTAATTCTTTAGATGAGTCAGGAAAATATAGTGAGATTAGTTGAGTATTGTTTTTCTGTATCTGTGTGAATCTTTCCATCTGTGTTATGTTTAATATTTCCTGTGACTGAAACTCTGGTGTTTATTGTAAATAGATATTTCATATTTTCATGTTCTTTTATTATTTTTTATTAAATGTATTTAAACTCTTCATTATGGCTGGTCTTTAAGAGAATATTTTAACCTTTGAGAGTACTTATATTTATTTGGTGACACTGTGGCCACTCCTAAAAGCCTTGCTGCATTGGTCAAACACTACCATTTGTATTAGTATTAATTTTGCTCAGTATAATTGGTACCCTTGTAAGAGCCTTAGAGTAGCTGGCTTTGGAGTGTTCTGGTGGCAGATGCTGTTGTGTCTATATATATATTGACACCTCATTTAAAATTATTTATCTAAGTACCAGAATAAACTGTGGCCCCCCTATGAACTGAATAGGATGTGTATCAGAAAAAAAATGAATGAAGGAATGCGTATCCACAGAACAAGCCACAGTCAATGTTTATAATAAATGTGCAGGGCTTTAGAAAGAGAATAGAGTGCTTACTTTGAGAGTTTGAATAGTTCTAAGGGAAAAAATGAAAAGCAGACTTTGTGGAGCCTGGAATAGTTTAAACCTGTTTAGGCTGCTCAGTGCGCAAAAAGAGAGTTGTAGGGTTTTAAGAGAGAGAGATCAAGGAGTTTAGAATTGACCCAAAATGGCCAATACAACTAGAGCTTCTAGGCAGTAACCACTCCTACAGGGACAGGCAGGCTGTTCAGTGTTAACCACTGCCACTGGTGAACACAGAGACTTCCCTTTAGCCCAAGCAAGCACTGGCCTTCTAGAAACTTACAAACAGTTCAGAACAGCAAATCTTTAACTGAACTTTCTTAAATTTCAGAAAGTGGGAAAAAAGCAAGATTTTTTTGTTTTTCTTTTTTGTTTTAGTTTAAAGGTAGCAGAGAGAGACAAAAAATAAGCACTTTCATCCAACTGATAAACAGGACTTCATCGGGACCAAGTTCCACTCACTGAAATAATGTGCTTAAATAACAAAATAGAAGTATCACTTGTACAATCACAGCATAAATTCAGACATAAATAATTCAAGCAAGTAATAAAACATCTGATCTTGCACGTCATAACTGTAGTTTTTAAAAAATATGTTAAAACTTGTAAATATATAGCATAGTATGTTATTGCAATGTATTTAAACAATTATGTTTAAAGTTTTGCAGCACATAGTTTAAGAATACTGTTTATTGAAATATTTTCAGATCTTGGGGGAGCAGGCATCGCATTGAAGCTGTCACACTAATTCTCTATATTCTATTTTTAGTTATCATGGCTCAGTCCCAGGATTCAATGGTACATCATCTATGAGTATAGGCAGATAGTCTTTAAAACTTCTACAAATTGGACAGTATTTATAAAGTGCCTTGTTGCCATTACTTTTAAGCATGTTGAAGTAATGTTTATAAGTTGTTATTCTTAATGGCCTTTCCATTTAACCCACATAAAATGATTGACATGACTAGCAAACAGCCAAGGAAATCATAGTTGTAGACCCACAATTGTAGTATTTATATGGTCTTACAAGATTTCTGTGTTTGCAGTGTTAAAAAAGGTAGTTCTAGCAAGATCAGGATCTTAGTTATAGGTATAAGGAAATAATTATCCATTAAGCTAAAACTATTCTTTTTTTTATTATCATTGCATAGCTCAGTACCAGTCAAAGTTATCACCACAAAAAGTATATGTTCAAAAACCTAGAAAACAGACCTGGGTATACCAGCTCAGTGAATGATACTATTATATATTATTATATAATAGGTGGTTAAATAAGATACCTGATTTGCCCATATTAATCTTTTTTCAATAGTAATTTTTATATCATAATTGAGGAGAGCAGTATTATCAGAGTAACAGTGCTCACCCAGCCATTCACTCAGTAAAAGCATTGCTGATGTGCACCTGTTAACTGCCTCACATGCGCACGTCTTAACTGACTCACATGTGGACCTACTAACTGTCTTGCATATGTACTTATTAACTGTCTCACATGCACCTACTGTTTCGCATATGTACTTAACTGCACATCTTAAGTGTCTCACATGTGTACCTCTTAACTGTCTGACATGTGCACCTACTAACTGTCTCATGTGTACCTTCTAACAGTCTCATGTAGTTCTTAACTATCTGGTATGTGTACTTCTTAACTGTACCTCTTAAGTGTATCACGTGTATTTCTTAACTTTCCTTCATTTTGCCTTTTTTCTATACAGGTGTCCTATAATGTAAAGTATAATTTTTAGCAAACCATTCATAATTACAAATATTAGTAAATTTCAACTTATTCTGTTACAGGCATACTTTCAGAAAATGCATTTTAAATTCTCTGTCATTTTTCTTAGTTAACAACCTTAAAAAATGTCCCTCATTTGGATGGTGCAGCGGTTTACGTTGTTGCCTTACAGCAAGAGGTTCTCCGGTTTTATTCTTGGTTGGAATGCCTTCTGTGTGGAGTATGCATGTCCTCCCTGCATTCATGTGGGTTTCCTTTAGGTACTCAGGTTTCCTCCCACATTGCAAAGACATGTGTCTGAAGTGTTTCTCCCTGGGCCTCCACTGGAAATTTGATTGCTCCTAGTTGAACATTCCCGGTAAACAAATGTTAAGTAAAAAATAAATTTGGGAGTTTTTACCTCATTCGTTTTAGTTTTTGATGCTGATTCTTGACTTAAAATGGGGATCATTACATAATTAGTGCTGTCTTGTACTTCTACACAGAAAGTAAAGCAACAAGCGGTACCTTCAACAGGACAAGTCAGGAATAGTCCCCCATTCCATTTCCTTTTATTCAGCACACACTGGGTTTTAAAGGAGCTCTTGTTGTGATCTGTGTAAGCTGCATTAGTTAATGTGAATGTCTTCTTCTGCCTATTTACCACTATGCATTCTTGCATGAACCAATCCTCAAGGCACTATCCAGGGCTATGAACATTGCTTCTATGGGGCTAGAGAACATACTGGACTGCTTACTGACCAACCCAATACAGGCCCTGCCAGACTCCCTCCATAGGCTATTGAATGGCAGCCTCCAAACAGACGTTGTGCCAGATGAATGGAGGACAGCAACTGGCATTCCCTTGCACAAAGGTAGAGTACCAACAAAACTGGGAAATTATACACTCATAAGTCCATCTGTAAGGTTACAGAAAGGATCATTATGGAATTAATAAAGACATAGGTAAATTACAACAAATTGACCAAGCCAGTTTGTATTTGTTAAGGGCAAATTCTGCCTACTTAATCTAGTTCAATTCTTCAAGAAAGTAACTGAAGCAAATAATGAAGACAGTCAGTACACACTGTCTATCTATACCTTACAAAGGTATGTGACACCATCCCCACACTCAGGTATCATTGATGAACTATCCCAGCTAAATGATAATCTGTATACAATTCATTGGATAGCAAATTGGCTCAAAACAGAACCCAGGAAATTAGGGTAGGTTGCTGTACCTCCTACAAAAGACCTGTCACTAGCTGTGTACCCTAGGCATCCATCCTTGGGCCACTCCTCTTTGGCATTTGCTTCCTGGAGGACAAAACTATTATTTGAGGTTTATTGCTGACCAAGTTTGCAGATGACTACAAACTTGATGCAGTCATAAACTCTCCAGAGGAGGCCAAGATCCTCCAACAGGGCATTTTGCAAACCAATGACTGGTGTCAAAACCATGGAAAAAATGAATGCCAAGAAACATATACTAGTATTCTTCAGCAAGTAAGAAGTCCCTTGTATCTATAAAATTGACAACACACCCCAGAAATTTGATCCATTAGTTAGTGATCTGAGAAACTCTATAGCTAATGAACTCTCCTTTGATCACCACATACCCACTATTGCTTGAAAGTGCTTTTTCATTTCACAGCTTATTATTAAGGGTATGACCTCCAGATTCAGGGATATGACCATTCCATTGTATTTTGCACTCATCATCTGGTCATTGAATATAATACTCCCATTTGTGTGTACCTGTCCAAGTATTTGGCACAACTTGAATGCCCACAATGCTTTCTTACTAAGAAAATAAAATGTCTGTATCATGAATCCTCTGCAGACCATTTCAAAGTTTTGTCCATTTTCTTGTTGTCATACTGGCTACTGAGGGGAGATCTCTGCTTCATGTACAGAGCATCAACAGAGCCTATCCTGTCAGACCTACTGCACATTCACAGGTCCAGTGGAGGCATAAATAACTACTTGAGATCTGTCTCTTTTTCAGCATAAACAGAATATGTTGGAGGGATAATTATGTATTACAAAGAATACCACTTTTTTGGAATCTTCTTCCTCTCCACATAAAGTATGTTTCTTACACTGTTTAAATTAATCCATATGACTGGATATGTAACCGCAAATTCACCCCAGTTTAGTACTTATCTTTCATGGATAAGGGCAGCATGTAGATATTCTGCTAGTTTCTGGGTTATTTGTACTTAAAATATAAGGGCTAAAAACTTCATGATTATGTATTGCTAGGCTTAGGTTCATAGGGTCATACTAGGCTATCTGCCATAGGGCATTTATAAGCCTAGCCAGAGTGTGTTTGGCTTTCGCCACCCATTTTAAATGAATTTTGCTATGCCATTTTCCGAGGTTAGTATACTGTGCCATTGTCTAACAGTGCCACAGAAGTGATACCCGGGGTAAACCTATGATCTCCCATCCACTCATCAAGATTCCTCTTGAAGAGAGTCAATGAGGGACTCTGCCTAACCTGGACTGGGATTTTATTCCAGAGTGAAGGGAGCCTCTGGGTTATGAATCTGTCCCTCCAGCATGTCCCATTTATTTCAGTGCTGATGTTCAAGTCTCTCGAGCGCATAGCTCGATGGGATTTGGATTTTCTGAGGTGCAGCATGTCCATTAATTCTGGGTTGAACATGGCTTTATATTGCCTCTGAGCAGGCGGTATGCCACTGAGTATAGCTGGAGTTTCTTTAACCGGGCAGCATATGGCATCTGTATGAGCCCTTTGATCCTCTTGGTGAGGTACTTTTGGGGTCTTTCCAGTTGCTGCAGGTGTCTGGTAAGATACATCCCAAAAGGGGCATTGTACTCAATTATGGGCCTGATGAGGGATGAGTAAAGCGGCACGATGACCTCCCCTGTTCTAGATGTGAATGCCTTCATGATTAGGTGGGCTATATAAAATGTTTTTCTAACCACTTTGGCCACGTGGTTGTCAAATGAGAGATTGCTATCAACTTGGGTCCCCAGGTCCCTAATTACTTCTTCCGTACTTAATGGATTACCACCTATGTGGTAATTTGTGGGCACTTTGTTTTTGCCAAAAGGGATGACTATACACTTTTTGGCGTTTAGCTTGAGACCATGGCTCTGGCACCAGTTGTCTGTTTCTATGAGGCCCTTTTGTAAGATGCTTGTGTCGGCTGGAGAGTTGATTATGGCGCCCAGTTTGCAGTCATCTGCGAACTTGGTCAGCCTCAGTCCTTCTGTGTTGGCCTGTACCTCTGAGAAATATATACCGAACAAGAGAGGTCCCAGGACTGAGCCTTGTGGGATGCCACTTGTAACTGGTTTGGAGTCTGACATGGCTCCAGCAATTCTAACCATGTGGGTTCTGTCTTTGAGCCAGTTTGAAACCCATCTAGTGACATAGGGGTTTATATTTAAGCTGGTGAGCGTATCTATAATGCCCGAGTGGGGTATTGTATCGAAGGCTTTTGCGAGGTCCAGGTAGGCTGTTTGGACGACTTTCCCTCACAATGGCCTTGGTGACTGTTTCAAAGAAATTGACCAGGTTTAAGAGGCAGGATCTGCCCTTAACAAAGCCGAACTGGGTAGGATCCAGTGTTTGTAGGTCCCCAATATCTTTATTTATGAGGTCCATGATGATCCTTTCCATAGCTTTGCAGACCAAGCTAGTCAGGCTTATGGGGCGATAGTTTCCAGGATCCGTTGAGGCACCACCTTTGTGGAGAGGGACCACTGTAGCTGTACGCCACTCTTTGGGTACATATCCTGTAGTAAGGCTGAGATTGAACAGTAGTTTTATGTTTGGGTTTATTTCTTCTTGGAGTTCATGTAGGATGCAGCCCGGGACACCATCTGGTCCCATTGATGCTGTGTTTTTTGCTTTGGAGAGGGTGGCTCTTACCTGGGCATCTGAGATGTCAGGGGGGCAGCACTCTGCTGGGATAGATATTTGCCCTTTTGGTGGGGAAGGGGGGGAGAAGTTTGCGCCGAACCTGTCAGCTAGGATGTTGGCAATGTCTGTGGGTACAGTGTATTTTTTGTCATTTTGGACTAATTCTGAGCATATCTGGGTATTCCCACCCAGGTTCCTAACATAACTAAAGAAAGCCTTGTGATTATCCTTAGTGTCCTGTGCAATTTTTCTCTCAAAGCTGGCCTTAGACGATTTTATGAGTGCCAGTATTTTTTTGCTAATACTGATCAGAGATGCCTTCCCTTTTTGGGATTTTGCTCTATCATGTAGTAGCTTCCTCCTTCTATTGTATAGTTTGTTTATGGCTGGGGTCCACCAGACAGGATGCCTGCCTTTGGAGGATTGGGTTTTGGTTTTATTTGGGATTGCATGATCCATGCATTCCTGAAGGTGTTCATAGAATGCGTTTATAAAGGATTCTGCGGTCTGGGCCATATTTTCCACAGGCCCGGGGGCTTTGAAGGATTCCTCCTCGGTTTTGAGGAGTGTGAAATTTGCTTTAGAGAAGTTTTTCTGGGCAGGGGCTGGGGTCGGGATGTGAATATCCAGTGAGATTAGTTTATGGTCTGATCTTACCAGTGAGGGATACACTTCTGGTCTGGAGCATAGAGTCCCCATGTTGGTGATGATCAGGTCCAGTATGTTTTCCCCTCTTGTGGGAGTGGTAACAAGTTGTTCCATAGCATTTGAGTTTATAAATTCCAGGAACCTTTGGGCTAGGGTGTTGGAGCTAGGGTAATGCTCCCAGTCTATGTTTGGGTAGTTGAAGTCGCCCAATATAATGGTGTTTGGAGAGACCTTCATATTTTCCATTGTTCTCAGGAAGGCCGAGTGGGGTTCCTGGGTTTGGGAGGGTGGTCTGTAGCAGGCTATAAACTGGAAGGCAGTTTTGCCCACTGTTAGTTGCACATGGATAGTCTCTGATGCTTCGTGCTGTGCCACCAACCTGGAGGTGTGGGTATCTTTGATGAATATTGATACTCCCCCTCCTTTTGTGGTTCGGTCCAGGTTTTGGGGCCAAAAAACATGGTATGAGATATAGCCTGGTAGTGCTGGGGTGCTCTCGGGAGCCTTGAACCAGGTTTCTGTTACTGCACAGATATCAATGTTCTCCTTGCTAAGGAGAGTTTTGAGTGCATGCATCTTGAGGTTTAGACTTCTGGTGTTGAGTAGCATTGCTCTTAGTTTCTTATCCCTTGTGATACCTATGGAGGTGGGTTTGTCTTTTGAGCCTTGCCTAAAAAAGGCACTATGGGGGTGGCAAGACCCTTTGCCAATATCCAAAATCCCAGGGGTGACAGGTGCAAGCAGTCCCTAGTGAAGCATCGTGGCTTGTCGAGCATGTCATCCCAGGCTGACAGGCATTGGATCCCCTTTGAATGACACCAGTACTTAAGCCAATTGTTAAAAGTGATCATCTTGTCTTCGTATTGTGGCATCATTCTTGGTGAGGGTAAGATGCTACTGAAGGTCAGGGTCATACCGGCCTGGGCTACATGCTCAGAGAGCTCTTCTATGTCTCTTTTCATGTAGTCCAGGGAGGTTCGTCTCAGGTCATTTACACCAGCATGGACAATGACTGAGTCATATTTGTACTTGCCTTGGAGTGACCTGAGTGCTTGTGTTATGTGGCGGATCCTAGCGCCTGACAGGCAGCTCACCGTGACCTTCTCCTTGTTCAGCCTGGTGAGCGGGACGTTAGTGTGCCTGACGATAGTCACCTATTACAAGTGTATCTGGTTGTTAAGATTCTCACAGATCAATGGCCTAATAAGTCTACATAAATCTATGTTGTCGCTGTAATCTGTCCATCAAGCATTGCCCTAGCTCCCTGCACTAAAGTTCCTCACTTTGACAAAGCAGAAATATTACTAACTTTCCTTAAATCAAGCGAACATAAAATCCTGTGTATTCTTCTTCTTTGCATCCCAGCAGACAACTTCCCTACAGTAAGAGTTATACTATCCTGGGTGTTGAACCATGTAACCCACAAAACTATCACACTATGTGGCTTAAGTACACTCTGCACAACTCTGGAGATGTTGTCTCTCTCCTCCACTTAGTTTTTATCATTTTAAACAATGTATAACAACCCTTATCAGGTATAATAAATTCTCTAACAAGGAATCGATCCTTGGCTGGATATTAAACCCAAACTTCAAGACTATGCACAAGCTGGGATCCTTGTAAAAACATTTCAGTAATCATCACTCTCAATATGCTGAGAGACGATATCAAAGAATTCTAAAGCAAGTCCAATACAGCCAGGCAGGAAATCTAAATGTAATAAAAGAGCCTTCAAAACCACACTGACATTCTACAGTCTATGAGATAGATAAGACTTGATGAGCTTGGCAAACAAGCAAGACCCTACTTAAGTATCAACAATACTTTCAATTATGCAATCTTGTCAAAAGGGCAATAAAATCTTTTAAGAAAAAATACTTCTTCACCTTTCATCCTAAAAGTCCTGGTCTTTTGTGGTCTGCCATAACTAAATCAATGCATCAAGTCAAAGAAATCTAAGTAATCCGGGCACCATCAGCAGCTGATTTCAATATTGCCTGTAGCTTTAATGCTCACTTCATCCATGCAGATAAATCACTCTTCAAAGGCAACAGTACCTCAATTATCATCTCAATATTATATCTTTGTGCCTACTTTCTCTCTCAAAATGTTACCAATCAACCATAAGAAAATACCTTAAATTAAAACCTAGTATCCCAGTAGTGGACAACCTCCCAAACGAATTTCTAAAAACTGTTGCAGATTTGTTGGCCTATACGGAATAAGTTTTTATAAATATATATATTTAGGAGTCCAATGTCCTCTTCTTATGGAAGCAAACACATATTCTTTCATTGTACAAATGAGGCAATTCAACTGATTTATCTGATGTTACAATTCTGCCATCACTATCAAAAATGTTTGACAAGTGCATCCTTTGCTGACTTCAGTATCTTTGTGGCCATGACCTACTGTACACAACATAACATGATTTTTGCCTCTTCCAGAGTACCAATACATTGTTGCTGGCACTCTTAAGTTATATTTATAGCAACAAAAATGAAATAAATCTAGTTGCCTCATTAGTTATACTTTTATAGATCTGTCTAAGACATTCAGCTCTCTATCTTTCACAAAACTCCTAAACAAACTTTCTAATCTGGGGCTAGCAGAAGTAACAATTCTGTGCTTCAAAATTTTTCTTAGCAACATAACTTAAATCAAGTGGCAGACTGCTGCCTGTAACTGTAAGTGTCACCCTAGGATTGATTTAGGGCCACTTCTTCTTAACCTTCTTATAAATGACCATGCTTCAGCCACCAAACATAATATCCTAATTTAATACCACCCACATCTCTACTGCCTCAGCCCTATATGAATTATAAACATTGACCCAATAATCTTTCTATCTTGTTAAAAAATGGCTAGAACACTCTAAATTACTATCCATCCACAACCCCTTTTCCTATTTTTACACATGGAGTTGGGGTTGTCACTTTCAACAGAGACAATCAACTAGAGCCAAGGTTCACATGCTCAACTACTACTGCATTCTAAAATGACAAAGCGTCTCCTATTCACTCCTAAGTTCTTCCAGGATGTGTTTTTGTTTGTTTTTTTTTTTTGCTTGCAGTTTTCAGTTACCTTAATATGACTCTGCTAAAAGTATAACATGAGATCCTATATCAGCCAAATAAATGCTCTGTTCTAAGCTCGTTACTACAGTGGTACTCTCCTACCAGGAACATCTGCTCTAAAGACTGTTCCCTAACCCATACTCAAAAGTCATTCCATTTTTTTAGTGATTCCCTGTCCACAAACTTGATATCCAAACTATGTAATAAACTTCCTCACTAGTAACAGATAAATCTGTACTCTTCAGGATTTCAGAATTAAAATGACTTTGTCCTGTCATACCCCCTTTCTCTGTCACAGGCTCCAGGATAGCTCCACATATCCTGTCATTCTCTCTTACCTGCCCAGCTTCTGAAAACAACCTGATTTACTCTAAGGCTGTTGTAATTTAGTCATTTTTTCACCAACTGAGTAAATTATACCAGAGGATAACTGCTAATGTAAATGATATTATTGTTTTACAATTTATGTTCTTTTAATTTATTAGACATTTATTAGTTTCATTTATTAGTTGTCTTTTGTGTTTAACATCATTTACTTTTTTGTCCATTGAAAAGGCATGCATTTTCTACCAGATTTTCCCTGTCAACAAATGCAAATAAACAAATGCATGCTATCATAAAAGTAATATATACATATACATATATACATATATATATATATATATATATATATATATATATATATATATATCGATTCACTTTACATGCTTGAAATGCTAAAATATCGAATTTTAGAATTTCGAGCCTGTAAAGTCGAACAGATGGAATCCGTAAACCTGGAAGTGTCAAATGCATTATGTCGAACCCGCGGTATGGATAGCGCGTTAGGTAGGTGTACTGTTTTTTGAGGTTTTGGGGAGGGTTTGTGTGTTTGAGTGTGTTGGGGTGCTTAAGGTGTGGGTTAGGGCAGGTGTTGTGCAGTGTGAATGTGTTAGTGTTGGCAGTTTTGGTGTTTTGTACATGTGATGTGTGCTTGTGAGGGGGGCTGTGGAATGTGCGATGCTGGGTTGTGTGTGTTTTGGAGTGTTGTGCGACCCTGGAGTTAGTATATATCAGTAGGGAGGGGGGGTGCTTGCCCCCTGCATATACTAAGGGTAGGTGTGTGTATGTGTTTGGTTGTGTGCGTGTGTGTTATGTTTATTGTAGGGAAGTGTTGGGAGATATGTACACTGGTGTATGTATGTGTTTTGTTGTGTGTGATGTGTATTTGTAAATTCGTGGTTTTGTGTTTCTCGTTTGTGTATGTTCGGCGTTTAGGGGATTCGACTTCATAGCTTCGTGATACTGAATTTTGATAATTCAGTATTTCAATGCTATAAAGTGAATCCATATATATATATATATATATATATATATATATATATATATATATATATATATATATATATATATGTCTTAGTTTACTATCAAAACTGTGAAACTCATTTGGTCGCGTAATGACTTGAAAAAAACATAATAAAAACATCATCTACACAAATAATAAAAGCGGTAATGTCAACACATCGATATTCGACATTATCAACATTACCAAACTAACGTTGGCTTCCAGTGATTTCCATCTAATGTTTTGCAGGGGGGCAAGCCAACCTGCACCCCCACACACCCCTGCTAATTATATATACAAACTCCAACTACATTGAGGAAAAGGGTACATTTTCTGATCTCGAAGCAGAACATCAACCTCACAACAGAGAATGCACACTAGCATTCGTTGTTGTGGAGTCGAACATATTCAGTTCGGTGTTATGTAAACTGGAAAACAGCCTTTTGACTATCCAAGTTCTCATAATTGCCATCCAAAATTTTGATAGTAAACGTACATATATATATTTATCTATATTTATATCTATCTTTGTATATGTATGTGTGTATGTATGCATGTATACTACCCCATAAAGTGAGAACACATTGTAATAGCAAATGCAATGCTAAAGACAGGTGTAATGTGCACAAGAAGAAAGTTACAGCTAAAAGCAAAGCCTTTCATAATAAGTGTTGCTATACAAATGAGCGTGGAAGTATTATCCTGCTTTATTTATTTCACATTCTAATCAATTTTACATATAGTAGAAAGAAACGTTTAGTAGGTAAAGCAATAAACAAGTGTGTTCAAATGCATTGTACATTGCTGAAGATATTGATATGAAAAGAGTTAATATAATTAACTCTGAAAATGCATCAGAAGCAGTGACAGATGACAGCAAGTTGGACTGGTGGCAAGAAATACTGAGACTAGACAAACATATAGGCTATGTATATATATATATATATATATATATATATAAACATACTTTTGCACTGGGAACAAAAGAACCAGAATATTTGCAGATTTTAGTTTTGGACTCATGCCTGTCACTTACTTCAGTGTCCTGCATACCAGAGTCTTGTATTCCCATTGCCTGCATGTCCTATTGTGACAGCTCCCCAGTGTTATCTGTACCAGGAGAGTCTCCCTAAGAGTAAAGCTCCTGCATATGGAGACATCCGACTCCATGGACAGGGTCTACAGGGGCTGAAGCTGTCCAGGCATGCAGAGTGGTACAGGTCAGGTAAGGAGCTGTTGTACTGCAGTTTGTGATGGGGGCTCTTATCTCTTGCCCAGTAACTGACACTCTGCATTAGTAAGCAGGTGTGGCTCAAGGATACACATGGCCTAGGACCATAAAGCAGGCACTCCTCCTCCTCCTTAGCACATTCTTCACATTCCCAGTCCATTGGTCTTCTTTGGGCCATGGACTCTGCCAAGGCAGAATGAGAGATGCACCGAGCATGTTCCCTTCCCCCACAATAGGCATACTGCTCCTTCCCTGGTAACACTATCGAATACCTAAGCTCCTAATCAGGCTTGTGTCACCTGTGCCATAGCTGAGGCTTTACCCCTCTACATCACTGGTACAACTGCTGTTTGCACATTGTTGACATATTGAAGTCCTAAAGCAAAGATTCATGCAACCCATATTTATGTATTGTACACCCTACAATTCTAAAACTTGGCAACAAGATACTCTCCCAGCATGTATCTTTAGCTTTACATGTGCTACAAAACTGTCTCACCTAGTTTTAAGTGCTCAGTAATAAATTCATTACCAAGGTCTTCTAGCCCTGCTGCAGCACATTATAGGTTCATAGGTAGGTACTAGGCTATTGGCCTTAGGGCCTATATAAGCCTAGTCAAAGGTACCCTGGCTTTCGCCACCCAAGAAAATTATTTTCCTGTGCCATTGTCAAGTAGAGCCACAGAAGTGATCCCCGGGGTGAATTTCCTATCTCCCATCTAATCATCAAGATTTTTCTTGAAGAGCGCTAATGAGGAGCTTTGTTTGACATAGATAGGTAGTTTGTTCCAGAGTATGAGAAGTCTCTGGGACAGGAATCTATCCCTCCAGCATGTTCTGTTTATTGTGGTGACAAGGTTTAGGTCCCTAGACTGTGTAGCTCGTAGGGATTGGGATTTCTTTAAGTGGAGCATGTCTAAAAGCTCTGGGTTTGACATAGCTTTGTGTGTTAGGCAGAGATCACCTCTGAGTAGGCGATATGCAACAGAGTAAAGCTGTAGTTTTTTGAGACGGTCTGCATAGGGCATCTGTTTGAGGCCGGTAATCCTCTTTGTGAGGTATTTCTGTGGCCTTTCCAGTTGTTGTAGATGTCTTGTGAGGTACATACCAAAAGGGGAATTGTACTCTACAATGGGTCTAATGAGTGATGAGTAGAGGGGAACACTGACCTCTTTTTTCCTGGATGAGAAACCTTTTGTGATGAGGTGTGCCATGCAGAAGGATTTCCTGACTACTGTGGTGATGTGATTATCAAAGGGGAGACTACTGTCCACCTGTGTCCCAAGGTCTCTTATCACACTTTCAGTGTTAAGTAGACTACCGCCTATGTGGTAGTTCATGGGTGCTGAGTTTTTACCAAAAGGGATGACAATGCACTTTTTGGCATTGAGCTTGAGGCCATGGCTTTGACACCAGGCATCTGTCTCAGTGAGGCCCTTTTGTAGGATGTCCACATCTTTTTGGAGTTTTGATTATGGCTCCTAGTATGCAGTCATCTGTGAACTTCATGAGCCAAAGACCTTCTGTGTTGGCCTGTACTTCAGAGAAGTAGATATCAAACAGGAGAGGACCCAGGACTGAACCCTGTGGTACTCCACTTGTCACTGGTCTGAAGTTGGATTTGGAGTCTGCTACTTTCACAGTGTGGGTTCTGTCAGTGAGCCAGTTCGCAACCCATTTTGTGACATAGGGATTTATACCTAGTTTAGTGAGTTTATCTATAATTCCAGAGTGGGGGTTGGTGTCGAAAGCCTTAGTGAGAGCTAGATAGGCTGTGTGAACCACCTTACCCTCATCTACGGTTTTGGTGACTGCTTTAAAGAAGTCTGTCAGGTTTAGGAGACATGATCTGCCTTTTACAAACCCGAACTGGGTGGGGTCCTGAGTTTGGAGATTACCAATGTCATTGTTTATAAGTTCCTTGATGATACATTCCATAGCCTTGCAGACCAGGCTCGTTAGGCTAATGGGGTGGTAGTTTCTGGGGTCTGTGGTGGCTTCCCCTTTGTGGAGTAGGATAATTGTCGCTGTGTGCCATTCAGTGGGTACATAGCCTGAGGTGAGGCTATGATTGAACATGGTACTTAGGTGGGGTGCCAGTTCGTTCTGTATTTCATGTAGAACACAGCCTGGGATGTCGTCAGGTCCCATGGATGCTGTGTTCTTGGCTTTGAATAGTGTTTTTTACCTGTGCAGCTTTGATTACAGGAACTTTGCATTCTTCTGGTATAGAGATGGGCCCTTTAGGGGATGACAGGGGGGTAAAGTTATCACTGAACCTATCTGCCAGGATGTTGGCAATATCAATTGGTTCTGCATATTTAGTGCCATTGTGCTGTAACTCTGAGCAGATCCTAGTGTTACCATTGAGATTCTTGGCATAGCTATAGAATGCATTATAGTTGTCTTTAGAGTCGGTGGCGATTTTGTTTTCATAACTAGCTTTGGAGGATTTTATGAGGGATCTCATCTTCTTACTGAGGCTGACCAGGGAGTTTCTCCAATCATGGGATTTTACTCTTTTTTGCAACAGTTTCTTTCTTCTGTTGTAGAGTTTGTTTATGGCAGGGGAGCACCAGATTGGCTTCCTTTTTTTGGAGGATAGCATCTTGGTTCTGTTAGGGATTGCACGATCCATGCACTTGTGTAAGTGCTTATAAAGTGCATTTGTGTAGGATTCAGCAGTCATACCTCTATTGTCGGTCAGCATGGGTGTCGTGAAGTTTGCCACTTCTGTCTTAAGAAGCGTGAAGTTGGCTTTGGAGATATTTTTTACTGTGGTTTCCCTAATGGGGAGTAGGGAGGGATGTGGATGTCTAGGGTGATTAGCTTGTGGTCGGATCTGACCAACGAGGAATTGACCTCTGGTGTGGAGCACCAGTTGCCCATGTTGGTAATAACCAGGTCTAGGATATTGCTGCCCCTGGTGGGGGTGTGGATAAGTTGATCCATGGCATTGGAATTTATGAGTTCCAGAAAACGTTGAGCACAAGAGTTGGTACATGAGTAGTTTTCCCAGTTAATGGTAGGGTAGTTGAAATCACCCATTATTAGGGTGTTAGGTTGTACCCTAATATTTTCCAGTGCATTAATAAATGAGGAGTAGTAATCCTGGGGCATGGTGGGGGATCTGTAGCAAGCTACAATTTGGATTGCGGTCTTGCCCAGAGTTAGTTGCACTTGGATAATCTCAGATGCATTATGCTGAGCAACTAGCCTGGAGGTGTGGATATCCTTAATGAATATGGACATCCTCCGCCTTTAGTAATTCGGTCCAGGTTAGGTGGCCGAAAGGTGTGGTATGAATTATAGCTGGTAATGCAGGGGTAGTCTCTGGAGCCTTGAACCTGGTCTCTGTCACTGCACAGATGTCGATGTTCTCCATTTTAAGAAGTGCCTCGAGTTTATGCATTTTGAGGTTTAGACATCTAGCATTGAGTAGCAATACCCTCAAATTCTTCTTGCCTGTACCTGTTAGGGTGGTGAATTTGTCATTTGAACCTTGCCTAAAAAGGCACTATAGGGGTGGGTAGAGCCTTAGCCAGTATCCGTAATCCCAGGGGCGACAGGTGCAGGCCATCTCTGGCAAAGCATCGTGGTTTGTCGATCATGTCATCCCAGGCAGACAGATACTGGATCCCCTTAGAATGACACCAGAAGCTTAGCCAATTGTTGAAGTCAATCATTTTGCCCTTGTACTGTGGTATCATTCTGGGTGATGGCAGGATGCTACTCAGGGCTAGGGTCATACCTGCCTGGGCTACAAGATAGGACAGCTCCTCCATGTCCCTTTTCATGTAGTCCAAGGAGGTACGTCTCAGGTCATTCACACCAACATGGACAATGACAGAGTCATATTTGTACTTGTGGAGTGACCTGAGTGCATGCGTTATGTGGCGGATCCTGGCACCCGACAGGCAGCTGACAGTAACTTTCTCCTTGTTTAGCCTGGTGAGTGGAACATCAGTGTGCCTGACTATAGAGTCACCTATGACTAGAGTGTTGGGTACATTGTTATGCCTTATGGGCTGTGGTTGAGTGGCACACTGAGTTTGTGGGCTGTGTGTCATTTGGGTTGTGTTGGGGGGTGGAGGTTGCTTGTGTTTCTGCTTTGGAGGTCCCTGTTGCTTGGGCAGGTTTTTACTGAGAGCCTCCACGAATGTAGGTGTGTGTTTTGTGTTTCTGTGTGTGTGTTTTGGTGGTGTAGGTTTTGAGGAACTATGTGCTGAGTGTGGTGTGGTGCAAGTGTTAACCTTCTCCTCTTGACTGTCTGGTCCAGTCTTGGGTGAAGAGAGCATTGCTTCCAGTTTGGATATATAAGTGCATCTCTCACAGGTTGTAGTGCTGGGTGGTAGGAGGAGAGGGTTGTCTGTGTACATGAGGCAATTACTGCATTGCCCAAGATGCCCAAATTCATCAGGTAGACAGGAGAAAACACCGGGAGCTGACCCTTAGCCATGCCTGGATAGGTGCTTATTTGTTAAGTACTAGAAACTGTTTTCCTCTAGACAGTGAGGAAAGTTGAGTGCTGTAGTAATTTGTAGCTTATTTAGTGCTTACAATAAGTTCTGAACAAGCGCTGAGCTCAAATAAACAGACTTGAGTGCTGAAACAAAAAACTGGCTAGTTGTAAGAAACAAAATTAAGCTAGAAGGCTTCTGTCCAACACAGAAAGGCTTGGGGGCCTAGAAGCCTGCAAATAGTCCTGGACACAGCAAATCTATATCCAGACTAGACTACCCACAGGAAAGGCAGGAAACAAGCTTAGAATTTTTTTTTTTTTTTTTTTTTTTTGTGGAAAGAGAGAAAGGAGTAGCAGAAACTAAGCTGATTGGCCTTCTCAAATGTTCTCCCTGTATTGGGTAGAATGAGGTAATGACACTAGACTGGGAGGAGGGTCCCAGATCAAATTTACAGTAGGGGCAGGCAACTGCAAAGCCACCAACAGATGCTTATTAAAAGTGGACAATTTCCAGTTAATACCTCACACACACAGTGAAACTAGCTAGAAAAATATACAGTACACAAAGTGCTATAAATAACTCAAAAGTAAGCAAAAAAACAGGATACTTGATGTTATATATTATAGATCCGAGTTTGCTCAGTGTCCTTCCTTCGATTAGCTCTTCTGCCAATGCAGATGTATGCCTGCATGCAAAACTATTACAATAAATAATCTGTAAAGAACCACAGTTATGACACACTGGCAAACATTGTGGCTTCAGACTCAATTACAGTCCCTTTACAGCAATTTATATTTCACAAATATGAATAATAAAAAAAATAATAGATACTATATTTCTGGACCTAAAAGGGCATTTTATTCTGTTGATCGTAACCTCCTACTTCTAAACTGTACCAGTACAGATTCTCTATAAAGAAGCTTTTCTGTAGCTCCAGACAAATCAGGTCACTTGTACGTTTGGGGTATATGGCAATAACTGCACCCCCAATACAGACACCATTGCAATATGTATTCCACATAGATGGCAATAACTGTACCCCCAATCCAGATACCATTATAACTGGTGTTCTCCAAAGATGACACTAATTCTTCCCCAATACAGATACAATTACAGCTGGTGTTCCACAAGATGGCAATATCTGTACCCCAGTGCAGATACCATTACACCTGCTATTCCACAAAGATGGCAATAACATCACCCCAATACAGATACAATTACAGCTGGTGTCCCACAAAGAAGGGAATAACTGCATGCCCAGTACAGACACTTACAATTGATGTTCCACAAAGATGGCAATAACTACACCCCCAATACAGATACTAATGCAGCTGGTGTTCCAAAAGGATGGCAATAACTGTACCCCTAATATAGATACCATGCCAACTGGTGTTTCACAAGACTATATGCTTGGACCTCTCCTCTTTTTCTTATTTATCACTAATTTATTTCAGACCTTCCACACCTAAACATTACTCTATATGCAGATTAAATCAAAAGGGAACATACTTCACAGAAAAATCCAACATAACTTTCAATTTATATGGAACTGGTTGTCAAACAACAAACCTACTGTAAACACTTTTAAAACCACTGTATTGATGGTTGATACCCCCCCCCAAAAAAAAAATAATGAAATATACAACCTCCTAATACCATACCCTAAAGATAAACTATTGCCCTATACAAACAATAATATTGTGGTATATTGCTAAATGAACATTTAACCATCCAACATATGCCCAGATTAATGTGAACGGGCTATTAAATCAACTGAAAATGGCAGACAAATTCTCAAACCTCTGCACACCAGATATTGAAAAGGAATTTGTATAAATATTTTACTCCCAAGAATCAAATATGGACTGACATTCATTTCTCTTGCATTACCCAATAACACCAAACCTTTTCATTTAATTGAAAACAAAATATTATAGTTTATAAATCTTTCTCCTTTAAATGAACATCACTACCAGATTTTGCAAAACAAATTGTTAGCTGTCTATCACAGCAAACCTCTCAACTTTCCTTCTTTTGAAAGAATGTTCCTATTTTCAGGTCAGATTTTCTACTGCACGATTTACGTATTTTTTGAGGCAAGTCCCTATTTTCAGGCTTTATTATCCATTCACCTGCTTTTCTGAATCCTCCTCATTTCACATGATTTCTGAACATGTCTAGTCGACAAAAAAATTATTACATGGCCAACATACTAGTGACACCAATAATTTTAAAAAAGAGGACACATATCTTGACATCTTCCTTTTTCAGAAGCAAAGATAAATTACATTTTCTGGTAGAATTTTGCAATACAGTATGTTAAAGTCTACAGATTTTACACTCTTCATAATGTTCTTATAGTTTTCCACAGTTTTGTCATTTTCAAGCTTTTAAATGTGTTTGAGCAGTATCCCACATTCTTTTAGATTTTATGGTACTTAGATGTCCAGATTTTTGGCTTGATGTACTTATCAAGGGCATTTGTTCTTATCTTCAGTGTCAGCAAGATTGAGAGGTATGTATCAGTGCCAGATTCCTTTCAAGAGCCCTTGTCTTAAAAATGGTAAACCTTTTGTTACTTGACCCCATTAAAAAATAATAATAATGTTTAAAAAACATACTTTTCTCTAAGGGATACTTCAACTACTGAGCTTTCATGGCCATCCTCCATGCTCCCTACAATAGAAAAGGCTTCTTCTAAGCTTGCATCCACATACTGAGACAAAATTCCCCAAAACATTCAAGATATTGAAAACTTAGTGGATTAAAAAAAATTGAAAGCTGGCCTCTCAAAAGTAGACAAATGCATTTTTCAGGATACAAATTGAGCCATCAACTATCTAACCCCTTTTGTTTGTTCAACTCTCTTTTAACATTATGCAGTCTGTCAGTGGCCTGTTTTTCACATATTAAACATGCTAGGCCAATTTGTTTTGTGTTAGTTGATTTTAGTCTGCTATTTTTTTTTTTACATTTGACTCTGCTTCTTTTCACATATTAGCTATATATTATGAAAAGCAATTCTTATCCTCTCTATATTGAAATACTTTATTCTTTGCACTTAATATACCTGCATGGAGCATAGTGATTACACTTGATATTTGGAAAAAGAAAGAACAGTTAAGCTCTAAAGAGGCACAAGACCCGAACTTAACAGAAGTTAAGCACCCCTTACTTAAGTTGTTAAGGTTGGGTCTCGGGCTAGGCAGTAAAATCTGCCAGTACTGTCCAACAAATGACAGCAGTAGAACAAAATATTTCCTCCTACCTGCTGACTGGGGAGATAAGCTCTCCCTAATTTCCTCTTACAAACACAAAAATTAGCTTAAATAATAGGACGGGAATTCATCTGTATTTTCTGAAGAATACATAGTCTGAAACTTAAATGTATGTCATTATTTAGTGACTTCAGTCATCAGTGGCTTCTTGAAATCCACAGATTTTAAGAGGAACAGTCCAAAAATATGAAGCAATACTCTGGACATTCTGCGAAATTCTGGACAGTTGAGAGGTATGACAGGTGAGTGTAAACATAAGGGACTGTGTTACAATGAAGTGTTTGCTAAATGTTTTTATGGCTTTGAAAACTGGCAAAACACTTAGCATTTTTTACTGTAATTTGTAGTCCATGGAGCAAATAAAGCTCTATGCACTAGAAGAATTATGACTGGGTCTCCAATCCTAACCTACAGTTATGTGTTCTCAGCATGGATGCCAAGGTTTGCTTCTCAATGTCTCAAACACATGATAAAATGATTAGTGAGGTGAAGCAGTATTTGGCCTCCCTTTAGTGATGTTAACAAAGTTGTAGACAACTGTTGAGCGTATTATTTCTTAGCGTGCAGGTGGCTTATTTCAAATAATGTTTTTTTCTGTGGCTGAGGTAAAAAAGCTCTTCAGAGATTTCCTGCCAGCAGAGAGAGGGAGGTTGATCCCTGAAAATACAATGCTAGGAATAACAAAAAATAAATGTCCACACTCTGGTATAAAAAACACACCACAAAACAAGAGGGATAGAGAGGCTACTGAAGCAGAGATCATTCAAGCATCTGTTATGGTGAGTTCATCCTACACAACAGTGCTATGTTCTTCATCTTTATCATTGCTGCAGTAGCCTTAGCCATATGGGAACATTACCATAGCTAACAGTATTTGGGAGGAGGATGGAAGTAGAAGGGTCTGGGAGTCCCTGGAGAATGGTCCTAAGAAAACTTGATCTAGACCTAGAGAAGGAATCAAGCTTATAGAGCTTAAAAGAATATACAGAGGACCAAGTAGCAGCTTCTAGAATACTTCCAAAAAGCCAGAGATTAAGTCAAGGTCCTGTTAGAGTGGGTCTTGTCCCTCCTGGAATAGATTTTGTCATGGTGAGTATAATAAAAGGTAATAGCCTTAGACAATCATTTAGAAATAGTCCATTTTGACACAGGGTGTTCCTTCTTATCTTCACAAGAAATGAACAATTGATCTAATTTGATGATTTGAGATGTTTAGTTCTGTCAAGATGGTACCTGAGTTGTCTGTGGACTTCCAAGGTATGGAGTATCTTTTCTCCCTCATTTTTAGGTTCAGGAAAGAAAATGGGGAGATAGATTGTCTGACTTAAATAAACTTGGATACCACCTTAGGCATAAAAGAAGGATTAGTTCACAATGAGATAGGGTTGACTCACCATAAGGGCTTGCAACTCAGATACCCTTCTTGCAGAGGTCAGAGCAATCAGTAAAATTGTTTTCCATGTTAAGAACCTCAACTTAACCAGACTAGCTGGTTCAAATGGAGCAAGTGGTAGCTTCTCTAACACAAAATTAAGATCCCAAGGAGAGGCCAATAGTTTACTTGGACCACTCTTATGCAAAACCTCTTTCAAGAACATTTTGACATGAGACTGCCTTTAAAGAGGAGGATCCACGGGCAGACAATCTGAACTGGCCAATAAATGAACATGATAAAGAAATACTAGAGGTCATAGGTAGCAACTCAAACAAATACTGTAGCATCACTTAAAGTTAAATTGTGTTGATTGTTTATTTAATGTAATTTATTTATTTTTGTGCTTATCTTTAACAAAAGTAATAACGAATTTATAATGCCTATAAGAACTGTATACCCGTTTTTAGGAATGCACGTCTTTAAGATTGTTCAAGATAATTACTTGATTTTTTTAATAAGAGCAATTAAGAGATTTTATATATATATATATATATATATATATATATATATATATATATATATATATAATTTAGGAACTTGTACTTTACTTTTGGTTCTGATGAAGTCCATGATGGTACAGGTAGACAAAAGTGCTTAACCAACCTTGTATATAATGTGTACAATAAATTATTGCTTTTACTGCTTATCGGAAAACTTGTCAGAAACTGTAGATAAAATATTCCTCATACTTTCATAATATGTCAGAACAAACTTTAACATATGGTCCTGACAATTTAAAATTCTGAAAATCAAAGTTGTAAAGTTTCCCATACCTATCAATACATTTTCCCATCCATATTAGAAAGAGTAGGACTGGAATTAACTAAGTGTTTAGCAGCAGTGGAGTCAACTGGGGTAGGTTTGGTAATATTGTATAAACATTAAAAAGATTAAGGAACTTTATAAATCCTATCTGCCTTTTTAAGGACAGATGGCTGACTATCAGGAAAGTTGCAGGCAGTAAGACACACCCTCTGACACGGACAGGACAAGGAGGAATGGCTGTAGATTCTGGAAAATCCTTCTGTAACAGCTCAATATTTTCTGGGTGACTGAGAAACCTCAGTTTTCTCCCACTGAAAGCACTGGGGCATTCTAGCAATATCCTCAGAGAAAGAGAAATCCCCACTGGAAGAAGAAACTGAGCTCTCCTCTGAGTCTGAATCAGAAATCTGAGGACAAAACCCTGAATTAATCCCTGTAACTTTCTATTTAGATACAGAATCTTGAATCTCTTCAGGAAAAGAGGCATCCCTCTCAAGAAACATCAATAGCCTGAATTGAACCCTGATTCAGTCCCAGTAAACTACTCCTACTCAAAGTAATTTGAGGAAGACTAGATACATGTTTGGTTTTATTTTCCTTTTTGACAGGAAAAATATGGCCACCCGTGTTACTAATGGGAGACGCTGCTTCCCTAGGGAAGGGCACAGCATTCTTACATAACAGGGAAACCTTCCCTGCTCTCTTTCCCAGGGCCATCAAGAGTGGCTCTGGCTTGCCCACTGAGGGGTTTCCAACAGCCGCAAGAGGATGTAACTAACCCCTGGTCCATAGTGGCTGTAGGTGCTACACCAGAGGGATTTGGGGTAAAAGATGAGTGGTCTGAGGTACCACAAATGGCCACAGGAGAGTCACCCACCTGCACCAGAGGCAAATTGCCAGCCTGCTGTGGTGGCAAAGACTGTTTGCTTAACTTTTTCTTTTTTTAGCTAAAAGTAGGACTGACAAATCTGTTCCATGGTCAAGCCTAAAATGGTGCCTCTTTCCCAGGGAAGATGAGCATCAAATGCAAGTAAAACTACCAGTCCACAGAAGTTACTTTTTTGACAGAAAAACACACAGTATAAAACACTTTCAAACACTGTGGTAGCCCCACAATGGAAAATTAAACACAATTTCTCCACAGAAAATATGTTATCAATTTACACTCCTTTAAAGTGACTAAAACACTAGTGTTCCATTTAAATGTAAGTTACAATCTCACAAGTTTTCCTCAAAGGGAACTTATCTGCTCAGCAAAGAAACGCATTCGCCAATTGTTGATCCTCAAAAGCCTCAGCGGAGCATACTCCTCAGTGGCAGTAAACCTCTCAAGGACTTCTCATCAAAACTTGTCTTTTATTCACCTCTTCTTGAGCTGCCTGACAGTTTGGGTGATAGAAGGTGCCCTGAACCTTTGGAAGCATGCTGACTGTTACATGCTTGGTAGGCTGTAATGCATATAGCTAAGGTTACTGCAGCAGTGATCAATATGAAGAACATCATTGCAATGTTATTGTTCATTATGATCACTGTTACTGACATTCAATGCTAATAACACTTTTAAAGTTGGCTTAGCCACTGTATAAGTTACTATTTCAGGCAAATTTTGCATTGGACTAGACTTGTTGACCCTCCTCCCCCATGCACTTACACAGTCAAATGCCACTCCATTTTTTATGCTGATTTTCACGTTGGGAACAGTAAATCAATTTTATGAGGTCTTAAAGTGAATCATTTTGTTTCTGCACTGTGATGAACTTTTTTAAGGACTGATTTTTTATGTTGCCATTTTGTACTCTTAGGACAAAATTCCTGTTGATATGTGGGCTTGAATGTTAACATAGATACCATCACTGCCTTCCACAATCCATTGCTTTACAAGGTGAACAGAGTCAGCAGCCAAACATCATTAAAAAAAGTTGCCTTTCACATTTTAAGTTAATTGTTTCTTACAGTTAGAATTTCATTAGTATGCAGTCAGTGTTTGTGAAATATATTTTAACAAAAGTATATTTATTTTTGTGGGGAAGTCTGCTCTGTGGAGAAATATTGTCTTCATGTTGTGCAACAGCCTTAAAAGACCTTTTCTGCTTCTGTGGCTGTGGCAAGAACTTTAATGCCAATTATTTGCCCAATATAGCTAACTGGCCTTAAGAAAATTCTGAAGACTAATATTATAGGGCATCATTGATGTGCTGTTCTCATAAGAAGTATTTTTTTATTACTTTCACACCAGAAATATCAAGTATATGTAGAAACATAGTAAACATGTTTGTTCATGTAGGTAACAAGCCGAGCCTGTTACTGTAACGTTTCACACACATTGAAATGGAATAATGGTTGTAATATTTGTGTACTGTTGTATATTATGAACCAGTGTTTGTCTTGAAAAGAAAATTAAAATGAAAAGTTATGAATTAAGCATTTTCTTATCTCAGATTTACATTCACATTCAGTTTATTTGGAATTGTCTTGGGGGTTGGAGGTTGACAAAATGGTTAAGGTGTTCACCTTACAAACACAAGGTGTAGGGTTTGATTCTCAAATGGGATAATTGGCTAGGCTTAAAATGACCCACAAGGGCAATAAGCCTCATACTGTACTATGAGCCTAAAAAGTTATGGTAAAGACATAGCATAAACCATTACAAAAGTACATTAAGAAAATCTGTACAAGGCACTTCTAAGATTGATAAAAATATTACTTACTCTACAGAAGTATGATCTGTAAGTGGGATGCAGACCAGACCAATAAATCCATGTAGTTGAAATGCTGAATAAGGCACACATACCAGAGAACCATTAGGAGATGCTAGAATAAAATAGAGATTTTTTTGAGTCTTACTCCAGTTACCAATGGAAAAAAGGGAAGATAAATCAAAAAGTGTACTAAATGTATGATTGCTTATGTCATAAGTGATGTTTCTTGTTTAAAAAAAAGGGAGGGAAGCAGGAATTGAATAATTTATGTAATGTGCTTAGGTTATATGATATATAGCAATACATGTGAAGTATAATGTTTGTTAATGTTAATTGGTTAATACAGTTTGATTTCTTTTGTATAAATGTAAAATTGCCTATGTCACAACTGATAATTCAATAAAGGTGTGTTTAAAAAAAGCTTCGAAAAGCAGAATTGGAAACAAAGAACTGAAATCAGAAATGTATGAAGGGATGAAGAGGGCAGCTGCCTCAGTTGCAAGGTGTTAACGGGTATGATTGGGAATGAAAGAATATTGCTTGCCTTTTTTTCTTTTTCTCTACTAGCATTTTTGAATGCCAGTACAGAAATGCACTGAAGCACTTCAGCACTTCATGTTTGGTTAACTGTAACAAATCATTTGCTATAAATGTAAATATTAGCTTACTATAGTTAAAAAAAAATGTGGAAAACCTTTTTTTTTCTGGGATCTGGCTTGGAGTGGCAGCAGATTAAGGAGCAGACCATTTTTTTGCTTTTCAGCTGAAGAGCTGAGAGGGTGGAAATAGGGAAAGGATCTTGGCGTGGCCAACCCAGACTAGGGGAGCAGACCAGGGGGAAAGGCAACAGATTGCAGAAAAGCACCAGGCACTAGATGAGCAAGCTACAGCTCTGGCTAAGATAGCGTAGCATTTTTTAAAAAGTAGAATTTTGTGAATTTCAAACCTGTTTTTCATCTTCCTTCCCTAAGTTATCCAGGATGTCATATTTTTCTGGTTTGCACAACTCACCTAATTACTGGAGTTTCTCTCAATGGCTATAAGATTTCTTCACCTTTAGACTACAAAAGACTCTAAGTTTATGGCCCCAAGCAAGAGAGATACAGCTGCAAATTATAGCATAGAGTAAAAGAGCTGTAAATTCTGACCCTGAATAATGTTATGGCATCAGTGCATATGATGTAGAAAAAAGTTTACAGGAATCTTGTGCTGCGTGCGTTCCTAAAACTTTCAAATGCTGTAGGCAAAATGATGTAAGAGTAACAGAGACAAATCTGTAAAGAAAGTATCTTAAGAATTCATTCAGCCAATATGTGGTATACACTAAGGAAGTTGACTAGACTAGAAATGACAGAGGAGAAGAAATTAGCAATTCATTTTTAATGTGGAATAATTGGGAGGAAAATACTCTGCATAAAGAAAATGCCACATAACTGCCCTTTAAATTATAGTTATGTACTTCAAATTATTTAAGTAGCAGTGTTTGCAGTTGTAAGTGCTTTTAGGTCCTGACAGATTACTCATGAATGGGGTGATCACCTACAACTTTTCTATCCCTATAAAATAAATGAATATTACTTGAACAGAATTTCCTACCTCCTTTTTATATGTAGTGTAAAATGAATAACTATGTCATCCAGCTATTAATGGAAATAATGATATCACTCCATGTAGAATAATTCTAAAAAATGAAAAAAACTTAAAAATCTGACTTTTCAATTCAGCAATCCTTCATGCCCGGCTTAGTCCAACATTCCAAACCTGTTCATATGTAGTTGTAAACACATTATTTCTTTGTAGCTTGGTATAAACAGGGATAGTTATATTGATATGGTGATATGTTGCAACCCACTTAAACAGCTGTGAAATCTACAGCAAGTGATATCCATCTATTCATCCAGTTGATACTGAGTCACATCTGGTTCTTATAATGACCAGATAAGCAGTCAATGCCTTCCAGAAGGGAATGAAAGTATACTGCCATGCCGTTTTTCTGTATCTCTCTCTCTCACTCACTGACACACACACACACACACACACCTGTGGACAGTTTAGAGTCACCAATCCACCTGCTACATGCCTTTGTGAGGTGACAGGAAACTGGAATATTCAAAGAAAACCTACACACACAGGGACAACATGCAGACTCCTCACAGACGGTAGCTCACCTGTGAACCAAACTGGAGAACCTCTTGCTGTGAGGTGGCAGTGCTACTCTCCTTGACACTGCACTCCCAGACAATTGAGATAACAGCTAATTAAGCATGACCAATACAATAAAGAGTGCATGGTGCTTGAGAATATACAGATGGCAAGATCATTACAAACACTGTTTGTGTTCAAGAACCTGAATCCAAATGCTTATCCAGTCCACTTTCATCTTACATCTTAAAAGTACTTTTTGCCTAAACTCAGCAGACTGTCACCAGGTACAAAAGTAAATGGGGAGATGTGACACTCCTGTAAACACATTTCTCAAGGTTTTTTCACTACAATAAATAATAAATGGCAACACAGGTGACAATATATTTGAGCTGAGACTGGAAATACAGAATATGGTAAATTTGTGCATATATTAAAGTTTGTAATGTTTGTAAAGTATATGTAACCTATCAATGTTATGAGTGCATAATCTAATGATTCAATATGTAATATGGAATATTACTACAAATATATTATAAGAACCAACATGAATGAAGAAACTTATAATAGTTGGGAATTTTCAGTATCCGGAGGTGGCACAGATCACTGCTGTGTATCATATTGTTTTTCACAATAATCCACACAGACACACACAAAGACAAAGAAACCTAAAAGTCAATAGTTCACATACTGTGGACATCACAAAGATGAATATAGCCCCACAAAGATGAATATAGCCCTTCAAAGAAAGACATACCAGCAGAACTTCAATTAGGCAGTCTACTTTTATAAATGATGAGTTTACATATGCATTTATTTACACAGCCGTCTTAAAATTAGCTGTTCAGCTGCACACTATGGACTTTTAATTTTCAAATAGAGAGAGTACTGTCGCAAAAACAACCAGAACTTGACATAGACCAACCAGGAGCAGCTACATAATTTGTAATGTATGAAGTTCTGCTTTATGGAATTCCATATAACTTGCCCTTGGTCAAATATCTATTTGATAAGTCACATTCTGCATATGTCAAAACACCAGTTATTTGTTATGAGAGAATCTTGTGCCATAGCAATTCATTTGTATTCTTCATCTGCCAGGAACTGTTGCCTCTATATTAGTCTTATCTGAGGAAAATCCCAGTCATGAATAGAAACTTCCAAACAACTTCCCAAATATTTGTCGACTTTTAGCATATTGGTTATGCAAATATCATGAAACAAGTGATAAACCATTCAGGAAGGAAACGCTGCTCTTACTTATGATGCATCATTGGACTGTTCTGAGGTTAATGAGAGAGTGCTTACACACAGGTATGTAAGCGAAAAATGCACATTGTTTGAAAATGTTTTAAGTATAATGAAAAGGCACTGATGATTTCAGCAACGAATAATGGATTAGTTAACACTGACACAATCATAGTGTCTTGTTTTATGCAGGTACAGTCACCCTCAGGGTTGCAGCAAGGCATACATATTATTACAGTTTTGTAGCTGCTTCTTGTAAGCCCTAAATAAACCCTTCATTCATAAAACCCTACTGGTGCTTGATGAAACACAAACAAATGAGGTGTGATGCCCTGTAAAATCCAAAGAAGTGAGCTGTATATAAAGGAGAGAAAGTACTAGATGCTGTAATAAATGTGTTTGTAATAACAGAGTAAAACCTGTTAAGAAAAGCTTGGTAAAAGCTCTAAAAGAAAGCAGATGCAATAGTTGTACATTACGACCTGACTTTGCATGATAATTATACTAATATGAGTCATGATTGCATAATTATACTAATATGAGTCATGATGACATAATTATACTAATATGAGTCATTATGACAGCCATAGTGCATGTCAATATGATCACGAAGGCCAGAGTGAAAGAGGACTGAGCAAGTCTGTTAGTCATTCTTTAACTGATCAAGAATAGTGTTCAGTAAGTTGAGGAATGTAATTCTTCCTACCCAGAGAACCCTTCAGAGTTTGTTGGAACCAGTTTTTGAGCACAGAGTTTGCATTTCGGACACTGACGTCACAACAGCAGTGATCAGGCAACCTCCAAGTCATTTCCTGGCAGATTGAGACAGCAGCAGTCTCAACAATCAAGTGCACTTACATCATCAGGCAGTATTACCCTCGCAATAAATACCTTATGAAAGGTGGCGGAAAGGCAACAATGCAAATATAACGCATTCTCACTTACGCAGTCAGGGAATCCATGACAACTCTAGGGATTAAGGTACTCATACATATGAGAAGCAAACAGAAACAACCAAATGCAGGCGTATCAGCAGTTTAACAAGCACCCCATCCTCAGCACTAAACATAAACAAGGGGCACGGAAGTAAAGCCAAAAATCACCTTGTACCACACAGCAGTCTAAAATGCTTTTATCAGATGGATTCTTTCAATGTTTACACCGGAATGAACTATATTTCCATTTCTGAGAAGCACATACATTGATACAACAGCTCTGTCCACTATATAAGCAACAGATGTATGACAATTACAGAAAAAAATTCCATTTGTGGTATCAGGCATGCTTTGTTTCTGTCCATATTGTAGCAAAAGTTGAACCATTTATCTAGAAAACTGTACAATACACTGTATATACATGAAAAACCTAAGAACAACTATATAAACATTTATAATACTACTACAACCTAACCCTGCTTCAATTGCAGCGCATTTCCTTACGCCTTATAAACTTGCTCTACAGGTTCTCCTTTAATCCATCTACATACCATAATCAGGACAGATGCATAGCTAAAATGTATTTTCTCCTCCCAGTCTTCTTCCCTCCTCTTTCTCTAATATATCTAGTAGGGATCTAACCTCTTCAATTTGATGGGCTTCCATTCCTTTCCATTTATTTGTGATTGCCAACAAGACAGTTACCCAAATTATCTCCTGGAGTTTACAATCTTCTATCACTCCTCGGCTATCTCTGGGGAAAAAGCAATATTTCTGCAACTTGTATCTTTCCTTCAGTTACCTCTTGAATTATTGAGGCTAGATCTGACCAAGACTTGACTTAATTCATTACAAGTCCAGAAAATATGCTTCCTGTCTCCCAGTTCTTCTTTCCCATATCTCCAACATGTTGAATCTCTACCACACCTAATGGAAATGCCTGCATAAGTATTTTTCTATTACATGCATTCCTATGTTTTTATTATACAGAATATCACAAACCAGCTTTATCTCCACGTTTGTATTTTTTTTCTTTTTTGTGCATGCTGTAATCAAGAAAATGAAAGCATTATGAGTTAAGCTCCAGTTGCTCTGAAATTTGTAAAAGACTGCTTGGGCCCCAATGTGAAGCTGATTTACAGAAGTACCAATAAACTGAGTAAATGTTTAATTGCAGTTTTTTTTTTCAAATAAGCATGAAAAAGACAGTTTGAGTGTAATTATAGTTTTTGCACATGATTTCAAAACCGAGTATTTGCTAATGAAGAATGTTGGATTACACTACAGCCAAACTCCAAGAATTGTGGTTAGAGATTTGTGGCCAATAAACTGAGAATGTATGATGCAACTGGCAAGTAAAAAATATGCTGTTGAGGAGTATATTCAGAATGTTCTGTTGAGCAAGGTTTGTGAGTAATTGACATTGTTTTTCTTGCCTTAAACAGTGGTGCATTTTCATGCCTTTGTGCTGCATTAATTTCTAATTTTTTCAAGCTGCTCACTGAACATTGATTCATACCCCAAGTAGAAAATGTCTCTCAGTAACCCAAATCTAGGTAAACTAGGATCTTTCTGCCACAGCTAAATGGATTCTACTCACTGAAGTGTCAATGTGCAGACTGCAGCCTCTCATTATGGTCCATTTCGTCATAGCAGATTGGTGCAAAGAAGTCAAGAGTGATGCTAACAAGGTAGAAGTGGAGGCAGATATGTTTGTTCCTGGACTTAGCTAGAGGTTCTTATCTCACGCCTAAAGGTGTCTGTCCCTGAGGATGGCTGTCATTTTCCATGTGGTAGAGCATTACCCAGTCATGGTAAGGTGCTGTCATTGACTAATGTGGAGGAGCCTGATGCTACTTATTAACAACAACATTTTCAGTTATTCATGTTTTCTTCAGTGCCTCCTGAATGGCATTGGAACTGGCTGGTAAGTGCTTGAAATGTCATTTCTTTAGCATGATAAGCTGAGCCGTCATTTTTATATGAAGAAAAAACTGTCACATTTATTTCCTAGCAAAATCTGACCATTAATCAGTATGTGACTCTTTCTGTCACTGTGCTAGAGAAATGTTAGAGAAATGAAATGTTAGCACAACTCTGTTTGATATTACTAACTCTCTGACTTCTTTCTCATACAATAATGAGGTTGTTCTCACTGACCCATTAATATATTCATGACAGGGAGAAACAGACCAATTACCCTTGCACCCCATTAATACACACAAGATATCTTCACAATCTGTATCCATGGTCATTTAACCTCTATGACTTTATGAATGGTTTATTTTCAAAGGTGGGGGTACTAAGAAAAATGTTTTTGGCATTTCCTTTGTACATATCCATAGGAGTGTCCTTTTTCTCTTGTTAGGTATTGCTGTACTTGAAAATGTGTAGTCAGTTTGTATGTTTGTGTGTGCACATGTAAAATACATTCTTTTATATTGAAGCTAGTGAAGGAAGTTCCTCTCCATCTGAGGTCAGCTAGTTATCTTACACTTAGAAGAATTTAAGTTATGTCTGAATTTGTTCAAACCATCATGTATTAAGTGATAAAACAATGCAAAACTTTGTCAATGTGAAAGAGAAATGCACAGTCCAGATGTCTTATTTTATATCCCCGAACCTGGAAGTTACCATTTTTCATGTAATGCATATTTTCACTTAAGCTCGTGCAGTCTAGAAGTCTATCAGTAACCTCCAGTGTCTTTCAACTGCATTGGAAAAGTTTCATATAAAAGATAACTAATTTAGCATGACTGTAGATATCCAGCCAAATCAGAAAGAAATGGTTTTATGTAAGCAGCTGACTGAGGCATTTCATATCAAACTAAACTAATCACAATAACAAAACAGATGTAACCTACAAAGGAGAACAGTGATTAGTCCCATCACCTAATGGCACTATGGTAGGCCTCCATTATACAGCCTGATATGAAATTGAGGCTCAAATGATCAGAGTTGCATGGACAGACTGCCAGCTGGATTCAGAGCACTCATTGGATGCTGTGATGGGATATTTGCAGTAGCAAATGGCACTATTGTATTGCACAGACATTTAAGACTATGTAAACTGTATGTATGGATGGATGTATCAGTTTCATTCAATGTACAGGATAGACATAGTAAATAGCTCAAACATTTCCAACATGCTACAGCTATTGTTTTTTTTTAAGCACCAACTGGCCTTGATTCAGGTTTGGCTGTTATGCCAATTTCTTCTGATGCAAGGCCTGATGGAAATAGTAGCCTCACTAGAAAGTTCCAAGAATTAATGCTTATAAACCATTCAATGCTAGTTGGACCACTTTATTTATAGACGTGTTTATTTTGAAGCTGAGCTTGTACATTTTACGTGTGCAAACAGATTTTGTGCAACGTATTGTCCTGCAGCACACTATACCATGCTGCTGTTGGCTACCAGAACATGGCAGATATTTATATTTATTTATTGTTACTTGCCTTACTTATTTATTGACATCTGCTTACTGGGAAAGTTGACTAAGTAATTTTATCCATTTTCAGCAGAGGCCCTGGGAAAAAGCTCCACAAATAAAAGAACAGAAAATATAAATGGATAGGTGAAAATTTACATAATATTACAATATACTTTAAATACATAGATTAATACAAATATTACTACATATACAGCATCTAAAACAATACAAAAATACCATCATTAAAACAAGATACATACAATATCATTTATTTATTTAACATTTGTTTACCGGGAAAGTCCGACTTGAAACAAAACCAATTTTCAGCAGATGCCCGGGGAGAAATGCTCTAGACGCATGTCTTTGTAACATGGGAGGAAACCGGAGTACCCAGGAAAAACCCACACGAATGCAGGGAGGACATGCAGACGCCACACAGAAGGCACTCCAGCTGAGAATTGAACCGGAGAACCTCTTGCTGTGAGGCAACAACACTACCACTGCACCACTGCGCCATCCATCATGTAGCACTGAAACGTGTTGGCATATTATAAGTGTGTGAGTTTATTACTCACTCATAAAGCAAATGTATGGAACATTCAGAGGATAAGGAGGAGGCAAGTAAGAGAGGGGAGAGTGAAAAAAAGTATTTGATAGAGGTAATAAGTGGGGTAGATATGGGAGGCAGGAGGAATAATTAGTAAAACAATTTTAAGAGTAAAGGAAATAAGAGTAAGAGAAATAAAAACAAGGAATGGCTCTGCTGGACAGAGACACAGGGAACTAATCTAAGGGGGTGGCGAAAGCCAACACATTTTGGCTAGGCTTATAAATGCCCTTGGGCAGATAGCCTAGTACTTACCTATAAACCTATGAAAAGAAGAGAGAGGCTGTATATAGGTATTATAGGATAATGAGCTAATATATAAGCCAGGAGAGCAACATGTGCAAAGCCAGGAGTCAGAGGGGAAAACTTTTAGCTGCAGCTTAAATAAATGAATGTTATGCATTGCCCTGATCTGTGCAGGAATTGTATTCCAGCATTACACATAAGGCTACTGGGACTCTATTGCAATCACTTTAATACAAAACAAGCATATATTTCCTAGCATTTGACTATACAAAGGCATGTAGCACATCATAAAAATGTTCCTGTAGCATAAGTATCCTTGAGAAAGTTTTGATGTTTATATACTCATTAATCAAGTGACATGTAGTATTCATCAAACAATGACTCTCGTTTTTATTTTTGTTGGCAAATAATTTAGATATTTTATTTTATCTGTATGCTGTCATGCTGAACCAATGTGCTGCTCGTGCATGCAAGCCAACAAAAAAGTGCATTGATTTTCGTTGCAAGTCATCCTGGAAGATTCTAAAAACTAAGTGTGGGGTTTTCCTCACCTTAAAGGCCCTTTGGGAGATCAGATCATAAACTAATCTCGCTGGAGGTCCTCATCCCGCCCCACCTGAAACAAAAAGACCACAGTGAAAACTTCTCAAAAGCCGATTTCACACTTCTAAAAACTAGTGTGGTCTCCTTTAAGGCCCCTGAGCCAGTGGTAAACATTACTCAAACCGCTGAATCACTTACAAATGCCTTCTACCAGCACCTACAGGACTGCATGGATCAGGCAATCCCAAACAAAACTAAGACTCTCTGTACCAAAGGCAAGTGTCCAGTCTGGTGGACCCCAGCCATAAACAAGCTCTACAACAAAAGGAGGAAGCTACTACAAGATAGAGCAAAATCCCTGAAAGGTAAGACACCTTTGATCATTATAAGTAAAAAACTAAGAGCTCTCATAAAATCATCCAAGGCAAATTTTGAGAGAAAAATCGCCAAGGACTCTAAAGACAATCATAAGGCCTTCTTTAGCTATGTTAGAAACCTAGGAGGAAACTCCCAGATATGCTCAGAATTAGTTCAAAATGATGTGAAAATTACTGAACCTACACACATTGCCAACATACTGGCTGACAGGTACAGTGCAAACTTCTCCCCCCCCCCAAAAGGAGAGATATCTATTCCAGAGGATTGTAGCCCCAAACATCTCCAACGCCCAGGTGAGAACTGCCCTCACTAAGGCAAAAACACAGCATCCATGGGACCGGATGGTGTCCCCGGCTGTGTGCTTCACGAACTCAACGAGGAATTAAACCCACAGTTAGGACAGCTGTTTAATCTTAGCCTCACCTCAGGATACGTACTCAAGGAGTGGCGCACGGCGACTGTGGTCCCACTTCATAAGGGCGGTGCCTCCACAGACCCTGGAAATTACCGCCCATTAGCTTGACAAGCCTTATCTGCAAAGCCATGGAGAGGATCATAATGGAACTCATAAATAAAGACATAGGGAACTTGCAGACTTTGGATCCAACCCAGTTTGGCTTTGTCAAAGGCAGATCCTGCCTCTTAAACTTGGTTGACTTTTTTCGAGACAGTCACCAAGGCCATTGATGAGGGAAAGGCAGTCCATACAGCCTACCTCGACCTGGCAAAGGCCTTCACACAATACCCCACTCAGGTATCATCGAAAACTCATCAGCTTGAATGTAAACCCATACATCACAAGATGGGTTGCAAACTGGCTAAGTGACAGAACCCGCAGGGTCAGAGTTGCTGGAGCCATGTCAGACTCAAAGCCTGTCACAAGTGGTGTCCCACAGGGCTCAGTCCTGGGTCCACTCTTGTTCGGCATCTACTTTTCTGAAGTACAAGCAAACACAGGAGGGTTATGGCTGACAAAGTTTGCAGATGACTGCAAACTGGGCGCCATAGTCTAAAACACATCTGACACAGATATCCTCCAGAAGGGCCTCACAGAAATGGATAACTGGTGCCAGAGCCATGGCCTGAAGTTAAACGCCAAAAAATGCATAGTCATACCCTTCGGGAAAAACAAGGTTACCCCTAGCTACCATATAGGTGGCAATCCACTGAGCACAGAAAAAGTCATCAGGGATCTGGGGACCCAGGTTGACAGTAGCCTATCGTTTGACACTCATGTTGCTAAAGTAGTTAGGAAAACCTTCTATATCGCCCACCTGATCATGAAGGGATTCACATCTAGATCAAGGGAGGTAATCGTCCCCCTGTACTCATCACTCATTAGACCTATGATTGAGTACAATGCCCCGTTCAGAATGTATCTGACCAGACACCTGCTGTAGCTTGAAAGGCCCCAAAGTTCCTCACCAAAAGGATAAAGGGTCTCAAAAATACGTCTTATGCTGCCCGACTGAAAGAACTCCAGCTCTATTCAGTCTCATACCGCTTGCTCAGAGGTGACCTGTGCCTGACATATAAGGCCATGTCAAACCCAGATTTGATGAATATGCTTCACCTCAAAAATCTAGATCCCTCAGAACCACAAGGGCGGAGACTTAAACCTTGACACGGTTATAAATAGAACGTGCTGGAGGGACAGATTCATCACCCAGAGACTCCCTATGCTGTGGAACAAAATCCCGGTACATGTGAGGCAGAGCACCTCTCTGGCCTTGTTCAAGAGGAATCTTGACCAATGGATGGGAGATCGCAGATATACCCCAGGGATTACTTCAGTGTCACTGCTTGACAGAGGCACAGCAAAATGATAGGCATAGTTTTTATTCAAACTTAAGGGGTGGCGAAAGCCGCATAACTATGGGCTAGGCTTATAAATGCCCTTGGGCAGATAGCCTAGTATGAACCTATGAACCTATGAACCTATGTATCAGTTTCATTCACTGTACAGGATAGACATAGTAAATAGCTCAAACATTGCCAACATGCTACAGCTATTGTTTTTTTAAGCACCAACTGGCCTTGATTCAGGTTTGGCTGTTATGCAAATTTCTTCTGATGCAAGGCCTGATGGAAATAGTAGCCTCACTAGAAAGTTCCAAGAATTAATGCTTATAAACCATTCAATGCTAGTTGGACCACTTTATTTATAGACGTGTTTATTTTGAAGCTGAGCTTGTACATTTTACGTGTGCAAACAGATTTTGTACAACGTATTGTCCTGCAGCACACTATACCATGCTGCTGTTGGCTACCAGAACATGGCAGATATTTATATTTATTTATTTACTTACTTACTTACTTATTTATTGACATCTGCTTACTGGGAAAGTTGACTAAGTAATTTTATCCATTTTCAGCAGAGGCCCTGGGAAAAAAGCTCCACAAATAAAAGAACAGAAAACACAAATGGATAGGTGAAAATTTACATCATATTACAATATACTCTAAATACATAGATTAATACAAATATTACTACATATACAGCATCTAAAACAATACAAAAATACCATCATTAAAACAAGATACATACAATATCATTTATTTATTTAACATTTGTTTACCGGGAAAGTCCGACTTGAAACAAAACCAATTTTCAGCAGATGCCCGGGGAGAAATGCTCTAGACGCATGTCTTTGTAACATGGGAGGAAACCGGAGTACCCAGGAAAAACCCACACGAATGCAGGGAGGACATGCAGACACCACACAGAAGGCACTCCAGCTGAGAATTGAACCGGAGAACCTCTTGCTGTGAGGCAACAACACTACCACTGCACCACTGCGCCATCCATCATGTAGCACTGAAACGTGTTGGCATATTATAAGTGTGTGAGTTTATTACTCACTCATAAAGCAAATGTATGGAACATTCAGAGGATAAGGAGGAGGCAAGTAAGAGTGGGGAGAGTGAAAAAAAGTATTTGATAGAGGTAATAAGTGGGGTAGATATGGGAGGCAGGAGGAATAATTAGTAAAAGCAATTTTAAGAGTAAAGGAAATAAGAGTAAGAGAAATAAAAACAAGGAATGGCTCTGCTGGACAGAGGCACAGGGAACTAATCTAAGGGGGTGGCGAAAGCCAACACATTTTGGCTAGGCTTATAAATGCCCTTGGGCAGATAGCCTAGTACTTACCTATAAACCTATGAAAAGAAGAGAGAGGCTGTATATAGGCATTATAGGAGAATGAGCTAATATATAAGCCAGGAGAGCAACATGTGCAAAGCCAGGAGTCAGAGGGGAAAACTTTTAGCTGCAGCTTAAATAAATGCCTGATCTGTGCAGGAATTGTATTCCAGCATTACACATAAGGCTACTGGGACTCTATTGCAATCACTTTAATACAAAACAAGCATATATTTCCTAGCATTTGGCTATACAAAGGCATGTAGCACATCATAAAAATGTTCTTGTAGCAGAAGTATCCTTGAGAAAGTTTTGATGTTTATATACTCATTAATCAAGTGACATGTAGTATTCATCAAACAATGACTCTCGTTTTTATTTTTGTTGGCAAATAATTTAGATATTTTATTTTATCTGTATGCTGTCATGCTGAACCAATGTGCTGCTCGTGCATGCAAGCCAACAAAAAAGTGCATTGATTTTCGTTGCAAGTCATCCTGGAAATAAAAGAATGCTTCCTGATAAATTAACCACCACTCCTGAACTCAACATGTAAAATAATACAGACAAACAGACTGTTTTTACTATTACCCATTCTCTTTAAAAATAGTATTTGATATATGCAACTCTTTCAGTCAAAAATAAGTCATCAATGTGCTCATGTTGTATCTTCAAACTTGCATCCAGAAATATGTTCATTAGTTCTTAGTTAAGTACTAACCTAGCCGCCCTTAAATGTTTTTAAAGCAAAATTTGCCTTCAGATGTCACAATAAAGAATATCCAAACAAATGTCCAAGCTGCAACAAAAATGACAAACCCTCCTAAAACAGTTGCCCTTAAGGGCAGGAACTTAAAAATGAAAAAGCATCTGACCAAAAAAGTTCTGCTTCCATCTACATATTACAAAATATCCTGAAAATTATGCAGACATCCCATGAAAAAAACATACATTTCTGAACTCATTACTGGAAGTGATTGATACTGAGGACTGGATCACCAACGGCTCATATCTTTGAATTTTAAAAAAGTTATAAAAGACAGCCCTGGGTAATATGGAACACAAACTACCCCACAGTTGCCAAGCATGGGTGTAGCTGCCTCCTCCTTTTCAAAATACAATCATATCAGAGGTTGCTTCTGGTTGGGCGAAATTAAGTTCATAGTTCCTAGGGTGATTAACTTACCACTATAAAGTTCATCAAAGGTTTCCAGTATTAAATTACAAGTAAATATCACCAGATACAAGTATTGTGCTACAATACCGTATAACAGTATTCCAAGCCTAAGTATTCCAACTCAAGGCTAGAAATGGTGCTGATTTTGGCATTATTTATAAATTTCATGGACATATCCTGAAGGAATTTTCCAAGCAGAAAAGTGTAAATGCTCATAATGCAGTTACTTTAGGGGAAGTTACCAATGTGTGTCTTTACTCAAATAATGGGTCTACAATTAAAGTATATGTATGTTGTGCTTTATTCAACTTAATTGCATTGGAAAAGAAGAAAAGAGTTTTCAGGTTGGTTCATTTTTTGAGATGCAATGAGGATGATTTCTTTCAGTTGTGTATCACCATGCAGTATATAAATGCAATCATTAGAATCACAGGTATGTTCATTAAAAGAAGAGAAGAAAAGTAAACCATTGAGAAAATGTGTGTGTGTGTGTGTGTGTGTGTGTGTGTGTGTGTGTGTGTGTGTGTGTGTGTGTGTGTGTGTGTGTGTGTGTGTGCATGCACACACTAGAATTTTTATATTGTCTGTAGAAACAAATGATCTGTCTCAGTTTGCCAAGTAAAAGCTGAAATCATTGTCTGATCGTCAGTCTTTCTTGGCTAGAGTTTCATTATTTTCCCTATACAAAAAGCTTTTAGAATATCACATCAAATTGAAAAATATTGTTAGGACTATCACTGATTGTAGAAATCATTGTTCAGGTTACTGGTTTGACAACTAGATATTCTTTTCTACAGCCAAATACAGACTCCATGTTTTGCATGGTGTGCTCAAACTGTTTACAGTTCATGCAGAAACACGTTTTGTGCCTCAGACGTATTCACTTTTATTGTAGAATTAATACTCAGGAGAATACTCAGGTGATATCTATCCTAACAATCATTCCTCTGGTTTTGCTTCAGGAGTTTTTACACAGTAGTTCAATGTGATTTATATATTAAGTAATGCAGAGAGCCACTGAAAAGCTGGGAAAAGGGAAATCATTTGGGACTTTCCACAATGTTTTGCTTTTTGGCTCAGAAGATGGAACAGGCAGAGCTCTTTGATGTGCCCATCAGCATTCTTTTAATACATGCCAACAGCCTCCAGTTGCCATAGAGAAAGTCACCATCGCCTAGGCCAGTGGGAAGTCCCGTGCACTGTGTGTGAACCTACCTCAGGAAAGGTCAGCAAAGTGCTTCACTTTCTCATTTGTTCGCAGTCTCCTCCTCTTCCTCTGTAGCCATAGTTTAGAACCTAGTTTTGATTACTAGTCTAATTTAATATCAGACATGAAACAGATTAATGTTGCTTTTCCAGAGGGAAAAAAACTCTACAGCTCTTAAGAAGCTGAAGTAAGGAACTCTGTATAAAATATTCTATTCCCCTTATAGGTTCACAAGTTCATAGGAGATTACTAGCCTAACAGCTTAAGAGCTCTTACAAGCCTAGCCAGTTTTAGCCAGCTTTTGCCCAATTTTCTATGAGTAGAGGAAAGATAAGGGTCAGCAAGCTGGGTTTTGACAATTTTTACAGACTGCCTCTATTTATAAGGAACACGGGCACCACCCCAGGAGTTAATTTGCAATTTCCTATCCATTAGTCCAGAATGTGCATGAAGATGGTCAGGGAAGTGCTCTGCTTCATGTGAATAGGAAGCCTATTCCACAGGAGAGGCAATCTCTGGGACACACATCTGTCTCTCCAGCATGATCTATTCATGTCAGAGATTAGGTTTAGATCTTTGGAGCAGGTAACCTTTCTGCAGTTAGGTTTGTGATTATGCAACATTTCCATAAGGGCTGGGTCAGAGACTGCCTTGTAGGTCAGGCACAGGTCACCCCTCAGTAACTAGTAGGAAATTGAATAGTGATAGAGGTTTTAAGCAGTCTGCATATGACATGTTGGTAATGGCCTTCCTTTTTTTTTTGGTGAGAAACCTCCGAGGATGTTCCAACTGTTCCAGACACCTGGCGAGGTACATGCCAAAGGGTGCATTGTACTCAATTATTGGTCTGATGAGGACCAAGTACAGTGGTACTATGACATCCTTAGATCTAGATGCCATGCACTTACATATAAGCTAAGCCACATTTCCTCATCACTGGGGACACATGGTGGTCAAAGTTCAGATTACTGTGTGAGTACCCAGATCTTCCATCACTGGATCCACTATTAAGCAGTGGTATCAATGTTGTAATTTGCAGGGGTATTTTATTTCCCAAAGAGTATTATTATGCACTTCTTTGCATTTAGTTTGAGGCCATGGTTTTGACACCAATCATTATTCTGCGTCAGATCCCTCTGTACGATATCAACATCATTTCAGGAGTCAGTGATTTCCCCCAACTTGCAGTTATCAGCAAACTTGGTGAACCAAAGGACATCTACATTTGCCTTGACATCTGAGAAGTATATTTCAAACTGTGGGGGCCCAGCACTGGGCCCTGTGGTACTCTACTGGTGGCTGGCCTCTTGCTGGATGTAGAATCCCCCACTCTAACAACATGTGTCCTATTCATGAGACATTTGGTTATCCATCTGGTGACGTAGAGGTCTATACCCAATTTTTTTAAGTTTATCTATAATACCCAAGTGAGGTATTGTGTCAAATGTTTTGGCCAGGTCAAGGTAGGCAGTATGCACTGTCTTACCCACATCCATGGTCTTGGTGATGACCTCAAAGAAGTCCACTAGATTGAGCAGGCAGGACCTTCCCTTGATGAAGCCAAACTGGGCTGGGTTTAGAGTGTGTAGATTTCCTATCTCATGGTTAATCAGGTCCATGATTATCCTTTCTATAGCCTTGCATATGAGGCTAGTCAGTGTTATGGGACTGTAGTTTCCTGGGTCCATTGATGGTCCCCCTTGTGCAGAGGGATGACTGCTGCTGTCCTCCTCTCTACTTGGACAAAGTCTGTCTGGAGACTCTGGTTAAATAGAGATCAGAATGGGTTTGCTAGGTCATGTTTCAAGCTATTTAATAGGCACCTTGGGTTTCCATCAGGGCCTATTGATGCCATGCTTCTAGCTTTAGAGAGCACAATGATGACCTGTTATCTGTAGTTAACATATATAAAACATACAAGGGTTCATTTTAATCATGTTGTGTCATTGGATAAGTACTGTAGGCTTCCCTACCTGTTGATGAAATGTTATTTAGTGAGCAAGTCACCAGGATGTGGCGCATTCATTATGTGATACTTCAGCAGTCTTTCCCATTGTTTTAATGGACAGATAGACAGACTTGCCCCTGTAAATGTTGCCACCTTTGCTTCATGTTTGCCTTTTCCCTACAGTTGACTGAACATGGGGTTAGTGTATATTTGTTTATTTTTATTTTATTTGACATTTGTTTACCGGGATGGTCTGACTGGGTCTACAGAAACCTTTTTCAGCAGGGGCCCGTGGAGAAAAGCTCCACATACAGTACAATACAAGTGCAGTATAATCCAATACAATAAAGATTAGATTAAAATTAGATTAGATTAAAATTACAATACAAAAAATAAGTTGATAGCACAAACTGCTACAAGATGATTACTACACATCTAAACAATTATATACAGTTTATTTATTTATTTTACATTTGTTGACTGAGCTAGTCTATCTGGATATATGTCCATTTTCAGTAGAGGCCCGGGGAGATAAGCTCTGATGAAAAACAATGACAAAGTCATGACAAAATCATATACAAATTAAGGTAAACAATGCACAGTGCAGGTACATTAATAAGACATAATCGAGAGGTCAGAAGTAAATATAGTGGAAAATAATCAGGTATAAGTAGTATAATGCACATGCAGTTTCAACACATGATATACAAGTGAGTAAGGCAGGTAATTATATACAATTAATTAGTTCAAAAGTATTCACATTAATGTCATTAAGAAGATGTAAGTAATAGTATGTAGAAGGAGAAGGTTTGCTGTTATTAAGATAAGGAAGTTGATTACTGAGAAGAAGAGAGTAGGCTGAATGTAGTAAGAAGAGCTAGTTGATCAATCAGGTTCAGTACAGGAGCACAACCAGTGTCTTTTGAGGAAAAGTTTCAGTTTGGTTTTGAAAAGTGATACAGAGGGAAGTGAGGAAAGTTCACTGGGGAGAAGGTTCCAGGATTTTCCAACAGTATTAGAGAAGAGAGTGTCCCCAGCCCTGTTGTTTGATTTACAAATATTGACAAGAAGTTTATGTGATGATTGTAAGCTCTTGAGGTTATTGTAGAGGATGATGAGGGTAGATAGTATGGGGGTATTTGTAGGTTGGTAAAGAGTTTTATGGACAATGGTCAGTTGGTGGAATTTAAGGTGATTTTGAAATTCAAGCTATCCTAGCTGTTTTAAATTGTAACAGTGGTGGGTTCTGAAAGGGTTGCCTGTAGCAAATCTGGCTATGTTATTGTAGGAGTTTTCCATTTTATTAAGGTTGTTTTTAGATAGATTAGTGTATATGGATGAGGCATAGAGGACAGGAGAGATTAAATGGGTCTGAGCAACAGTTATTCTAGCTGCAGGAGAGATAAAGGGGTTGATCCTGTAGAAAGAGCCTAGTTTTCTATTGATAGTTTTTAGAGTACTGTTGATATGGGTGTCGAAGTTGAGGTTGTTATCTATGGTGTGATACCTAGTAGTTTGGTAGTTGGATCTGGGAATATGGGAGTACCATTATTGGATGTGACTGTGAAATCTATAGGGGGGGGGACTTACAAGTAGGGCTAAAAAGGAGGAGCTTGTTTTTTTAGGGTTCAGAAGGAGACAGCGCTGTGTAAACCATTGTTCAACTATGTTACCTTTTGGGTTCGGGAGTGAAGTGCAGATACTGATGTGGCTGAACATATAAGTGTGGAGTCGTCTGCGTATTGAATGCAAGTAGTTTGGGACATTTCTAGGTGAAGGTCATTAATAAATATAGAAAACAGAAGAGGCCCTAATATGGACCCTTGGGTGACACCAAGGTTAACGGGCAGGTGGGTATATAGAGTATTATGCCAAAGAACAGCCTGTTGTCTCTTTTCTAAGTAGGACTGGAACCATTTTATAGCTAGTGCATCTAGTGACAGGGATTTGAGGATATTCATAAGTATCTGGTGATTTACCATATCGAATGCCTTAGACAGATCTATAAACAGTGCAAAGGAAAGCATATTAAGGTTACATTTTTGTTGATACAGTCAGTAAAGGAAAGTAGGGCAGTAGCAGTGCTGTGGGAAGGTCTGAAACCATGTTGACAGCTGGACAGTAAATTGTTTTGGATTAGGCGGTCTAGCAATTGCTTGTGGATACATTTTTCCATGATCTTTGCCAAGGGAGAAAGTAGGGCTATGGGACAGTAATTGGAGAATTCAGTAGAGTTACCTCCATTATGTAGGGGGATAATATGGGAGACTTTCCAGATTTTAGGGATGTGTCCTTCACTGATGGTTCTGTTGTTGAGAATGGAAATGGGACAGGCAATGGACTTGTCTGCTAACTGTAGATATTCAGCGGGTAGTTGGTCGGCTGAAGGAGAGCATGGTTTCAGTTTTAGGGGAAGGGTAAGAATATATGTTGTTGGGATAGGTTGTAAGAGAAATGGAGGGGGTGGGATAGTGTTAGAGTTAGTTAGGGTTAAGTTTTGAGTTGATAACTGACTGGCAAGAGTTTAAATGGCCTCAGTGAAAAAGGTATTAAAGGCATTAGCAGTCTGCTTGGAATTCTCCTGGTCTGTGCCTTGTGGGTTTGGTGTGATGGATTGCCCTGGGCGTAGTAATTGGTTAATACTAGCCCAGAACTTTTGTGGTTTGTTATAGTGAGTCTGCTGGAATTGTAGGTAGTAGTTTCTTTTGTCAGACATGATAGCTTTTTTAGTGCTAGTTCTCAGTTGTCTGAAGTTTTGTTGGTCTACAGGGTTTTTACTTAAACAATATTGATTCCAGGATTTATTTCTGAGATGGATTTTCTGCTTGGTTTCTTTTGAGAGCCATGGGGCAGATTTAGTTCTCATTCTGATAGACCGTGTTGGTGCATGGTGGTCTAGTATGGATAGGAATTTAGAATTAAAGTAATTAACAGCTTCCTCAAGTGGGAGTTTTTTTAAGGGAAACCAGTTACATGATCTTAGTTCACTTTGGAAGAGACCGGGGTTAAAGCTTTTCTTGGTTCTGATAGTCCTATAAATGGCTGGAATGGGTAGATTGGTTTTAAGTCTGATTATATTGGTAAGTGAGTAATCACGTATGTCATCAGGAAGGATTCCAACTTCATAAGTTTGGGCATGGTTATTTATGAGAATCCAATCTAATGTACTTTCCTTCTTATTAGGCTTGTTTATCCTGGTAGGGGAGGTAATCATTTGAATAAATCCAAATAGGTTTATATAGGTGGTAGGGTGGCTACTACTACAGCTCTTCCAATCAATGTTAAAGTCACCTAGGATTATGGTTTCTTGGGGTAAGTTCTGAGATAACCAGCATAGGATGAATTCTAAGGTGGCAGTGTTTTTACCAGGAGGAAGATAGATGCAGATAAGATAAATGGATTTGAATGTGTTGAGTTGAAGCTTGGTAATAAGGATTTCAGTGTCTTGGGGTAGTTTAAAGTCATAGGTGGTAATCTGTAATCCAGATTTAAATAGGATAGCTATCCCACCACCCTTTTTGGTTGCACGGTCAAGTCGTAAAATATTATAACTGGGTGGGATGACTTCTATGTCTTTTGTTACAGGTTGTAGCCAAGTTTCTGTTAGACAAAGGATGTCAAAGGAGTAGACGTCTAAGAGAGCATGTAGTTGTGCAACTTTGTTATTTATGCTACGTATATTGAGGTGTGCTAATAAGAGTGAGTTTGGTGGTTTGGTAAGTGAATGCATAGTTAAAGTGGTGAGGTTGAGGAGTTGAGTAGTTGTCAGTTGTTGGGCCTGGGTTTGGGTGAATATCTCCATCTTTTAAAGATAGGAGTAGTATTTGCAGTCTAGGATTTGGGAATTTGGTATATGGATGTAGGTATTTTCTGGAATTGGGAGAATTATATTTAATGTGGGCTGTTCTATGGTATTTTGCTAGTAGATAGCTGAGTATGGATGTTATGTTAAAATGGTTAGTGAAGATAGGTAGAGAAGGAGAAGTAGTTAGCTTATTTTGGTAGTGAAGGTGTGGATATAATGGGTGTTCATAGGAGGTTATGAAGTAGGCTAATGTTAAAGGAGTTAGAAGTGTGAGTAACATATGTAACAGGGTTGGGGTTGGTAGTTTATACATTTTGAAGGGTGAGTTGTTAGGTTTCAGCTGTGGGCAGCAGGTATAATAGGTGTGGAGAGAGAGAGGTGGTGGGTGAGCTAGGGAATGGTGATTGAAAGGAGGGAATTGGAGTGGTTGGCCAATGAGGAAGGTTAATGTGATAGGTGGGAGTGGGAAGGGGTGTGGTTAGATAGTATAAGAGTAGGACAACTGGGAGTGGGTAGGAAGTGAGGGTAAGGTAGGGGAGCAGAGTGAGCCCGTAGGGCAAATGGAGCGGGTAGAGACAAATAAGTGAAGAAATGTCAGCAAAACCAACCTGTGAGTAGCTGACTACTGGGGTACTTTCAGTTGATACAGGTAAGTAAGGAGGGTAGGAAACAGTGGTAGTGATAGTAAGGGTAACTGAGTGCAAGTATGGAGTAAAGTATTAGAGTGGGAAATACAGGGCTGGAAAGAGGTCCTAAGACTGGGCTGGACAAAGTTCCTTAGGCTTCCTTGTTAGTTTAGGGTTTGATCACTATTTCAGTTCAATTCTGGGGAGAACAGATAGGTGTACTAGGAACTAGCCTAGTGTTGAGTGCCATCTAGTGCGCAAAATAAATATATTACAGCCAAAAACTAGAGAACAGGGATAGATGGTAAAAGGTTTGAGAAGGCAATATAAACAGTTGCTAGCGATAGTACAAGGATAGGAAAAAGTATAAATATTAAGGGGTAGTGGGAGGGTATGGCTGCTGGGTATCCTGGCTAGGTTAAAATATTACAGATGATAATAGTCACTCTCATCATACATGATGTAGATAGTGTCCAAAAAAAAAAGTACGTAGGTAGTGCAGTGTGTGACATTGGCTGTTATAGTACATGCAAAATAGAATGTTACATGCAGATAGAATGAATAGAATCACTCACCAGTACTCTGCCTTTGCTCTATATGTAAGTTTATTTAGAACTGTGATTGCTCTTAGAAGGAATTTAGGTTCATAGGTTCATAGGTTCATAGGTTAGTACTAGGCTAACTGCCAGTTAGATTTAGTCTAGCTGTTTTCTATATTTAGGTCAGACTATTCTACAGTATTATTTTAAGCATTTTCCTGTGATTTCTGAACTCTTTACTAGCACTGTGTTGAATTGAGAAGCTTTGTCTTGTGTTTTTATTTATTATTAAATGTTTTTTAAACCTTTCAACTGTGGCTATTTTTTGTAGAGATAATTTAAGCTCTAGAGTACATTGCATGTATATAGTGATACTGTACAAAGCCACTCCAAATAAGCCTTGCTGTTTGTTACACTTACTAACTGGATAATAATATTGCACAGTAATTATTGGATACCCTTTGGTAAGGGCCTTTGTAGTAGCTGATAAGAGTAGTTGGTGTCACTGATTACTATCTTATAGCCTGGGAGGAGAGGGCATAGCTGGAGAACCTGTGCCAGCCTTCCCCAGGAGTGCATGTGTGTTTGTATATAAACCAAATCTCAAAGTGTGTGTGTGTGTGTGTGTGTGTGTGTCAGCTACTTGGGCAGGGACACAAAGCACTGGTGGGACAAAGAGGGCAGTGGAGGTTTTGGCTTGCCTAGTCAGCTGAGATCTGTACGCTATAGCTGTGCCAGTGGGGGTCTTATTGGGGATCTGGAGAGAAAGGGAGAAACCAACCCCAGACTGACTGTAATCTCTGTGTGCTCTTAAGGGAAATTATACTTTACTATGTGTGTATTTGATATCCTTCACAATGTGCACACCCCTCACTGGTGTTAATGGTGAAGATTGAGGCTCCTTGATTTACTGGGCCAGTGGACGGGCATCACATAGTCATATCATATCATAGTCATATAGTGTATATCCTGATAACCTACTTACAGCTTACATTCATACACTTTTTTACCATCTCTCTATTCTTATACTATCCCCATATTTTCTTGCTGTGACTCACTGTGGTCCTGCCTCCATCTCTTTTTTTATAATAAGTATTAACTTTATTGTTTCAATATAATATGACAATTTAGTATAGTTTTTCTCTCGTCTTTCCTTTTAGAGCCTGATGTCACTACATTCGACCCCAGCAGTGCAGGAGCTCTGCCACCACGCCCAAACTCCCAAAGTTTATACTGATAATTTCATCCTTCACAGGTGTAATAAAAAGCAAATTAGTGAAGAAAAAAAACTATACTATACTATAATAATTTTCAGAACAAGTATTAAACATAATCCTAAAAAATTCTGGAAAAGAATTATTGCATCCCAGCCATAAATTCAACCCTAACCCCTCTACCAATAAGTCATCACTTGAAACTGCAATATAGTTCAACTCCTATTATATATATAGCATAGTATCTATAACCAAGGTTTCCCCAACAACTAATCCTAACCCTGACCAGCAGCCACCTTTACCGCATCCACTTTCATCTTCATACCCGTGCCCACATCCTATATAAAACTACTCTTAAACTCAGACCATGCTCTACTTCAGCTGATGACCTTCCAAGTGAATACCTTAAAATGGCAGTGAGTAGCATTGCCTACCCTGTCAGTCCTTATAAACAGGTCAATCCAGGAATCCCATATTTCCTGTCTGAAAAAGTCACACATTATCCCTCTGATTAAAGGAAGAAATTCAACAGACATTACTAATGTTAGAACTATAGCAATCTTACCCCCCTCCAAAATACTTGGAAAATGTATTAAAAAATAATTGTTAAACTGTCTCCTGCAGGGAGAACTCCTATCCCCCACACAACATGGCTTCTGTCCTTCCCATAATGCTAACACTTTACTACTAACCTGTATAGATAATTTCAATAAATCTAGGGATAATAGCAGACTAGTCTCCTCCTTATTTCTAGATTTGTCTAAAGTCTTTGACACAGTTTGCATGGCAAACTTTTACTTTAAATGTCCTCATTAGGTGTCTGTCACCCCACTCTTCTATTGTTCAAAAGGTACCTATCCAGTAGCTAATGGTCAGTAAAATGGCACTTCACCTTCTCTCTGCATCTCCCAGTCACCACTGGTGTACCTCAAGGGTCTGTCTTTGGTCCCCTCCTCTTTAACATTCTCACCCACACCTTCTGCACATCCACACAACAGGCCTCCCTCATGTATGACTCTACACTCATTTGCACATCTGACAACATGACACACCTCCAAAACATTAGGAAGTTCTAACAGTGACTGAAACATGGCTTTGTAACTCACAACTCATGCTCAACCCTAAGAAAAAACAAACTGCTACTTTTTCCCCCCCAAATCCCTCTTGCATGGAAAAACAAAATTTAAAGTTCTCTCTCTTGATGATAAAACCTTTGCAGTCAGTTCTCATAGAAAAGTACTAGGAATGATAGTTAACGATTATCTTAAGTTTGACCTGCATATACAAAATTGCATAAGGAAAACTCAAAAAGCTACAGATGCTTTATAGAGCAAAAAAACGTTCTCACTGATGCAACTAAAGCTACACTTGCCACAACTTATCTCCTCCCCACACTTCTTTATGGTGTTCTCATCCTTACTAACCTTGAGGCATCTCAAAAATCAAAACATGAACAATGCTATAACAAAGTTGCTATATTTACTGCAAATACCCCTTTCTGAAACCAGCTTTGTGTAGCACTAAAGAGCCTAAATTAGCTAGAACTACCCCATTGACATATACACAGTTTCTTACCACCTATAAAATTACCAGATTCTGTCTGCGTGTCCAGCACTAAATAACATCCTCAAAAACTATGTTCTCATTTGGTCATCACAATCCAGTGACCAAAAACTCCTGTCTGTCCACAAACCTATCAAATCTGCTGGACCTTGCCTGTACTTGCACCATGTTGCTAAGGCCTGGAGCTCCTTATCTTTATCCGTCCAGTCAGTACCCTCCCTCCCACTCTGAAAGGCTTGCTAGCCAAAAGCTGGCTCTGTTCTTTCTCAACACCAGGATAAACTATAGCCTTAAATGTGAACGAATACCTATTCATACCTTATCTCTTCTTACTTTCCCTTCCTCACTCACTTCCTTAAGTTTATCAATTCTGTCCCCCAGCTATCTCTCTAAATATACCATAAGCCTGCTTTTCTCACACTAAATATTGTAATTCTTGTTTGTATTGTACTAACTTATCTTTAATTTCTCTATAAATAGACTAAAACTTATCTGTTAAATCATTGTCATATAGCTTGTATCTATTCTTAACCAAGTTTTTCATAAGTCTAATTTGGCATAATTATTTAAACTGTAGTTGTTTCTTGGATTATTTTAAAAGACTGTAAAATTATGGTTCTAAAATGTTTTGTAATACTTTGAAGCTTTTCCCCCATTCTGCACTGAAAATGGATGCCTACCCTGTCAAACATTCCTGGACCATTAATCAAATGTCAATAAATAAATAATATAAGTAAGGGGATGATGGTTACAGACACTCTCATGGGGAATGCCCTCCTGCAAAAACACTTTTTTTATACAGGTAGCTGATTAGTCAGACATTTGATATCAGCTTGTGTCTGCAGTGGCTGGTATGTCTTTAACTCTTCCAGGCACTGGTAAACAGTGTGGCACTAAACTAACATCTCAGAGTACAGAAGCTATAAGAAGTAGACTACAGTGCCAGTCTCGATTTTAGTCCTTTGTAAGTAAAATGAGTTAAGTGAAATAACATATTGTATCTCATCTTATATTAGATTCTGTTATAGCAGATATTTTGCCTCCCCCACTGTCTACTTTCTGCCATATTCATAAGTTCATAAGTAGGTACTAGACTATCTGCCCAAGGGCCTAAGTAAGCCTAGCCAACAAGGTTCCCTGGCTTACGCTACTTAAGACAGTTAATATCCTGTGCCCCTGTCGAGCAGAGCCACAGAAGTGATCCTTGGGGTGTATTTCCTATTTCCCATCCACTCATCATGATTTTTCTTGGAGTGCTAATGAGGAACTTTGCTTGACATAGATGGGTAGCTTGTTCCAGAGTATAGAAAGTCTCTGGGACAGGAATATATCCCTCCAGCATGTCCTGTTTATTGTGGTGACAAGGTTTAGGTCCCTAGATCGTGTAGCTCGGAGGGATAGGAATTTCTTTAGGTGTAGCATGTCCAACAGCTCTGGGTTTAACATAGCTTTATATGTTAGGCAGAGATCTCCTCGGAGTAGGTGATATGCTACAGAGTAAAGCTGGAGTTTTTTGAGACGGTCAGTGTAGGGCATCTGTTTGAGGCCAGTAATCCTCTTTGTGAGGTACTTCTGTGGCCTTTCCAGCTGCTGCAGATATCTTGAGGTACATTCCAAAAGGGGAGTTGTACTCTATAATGGGTCTGAGTGCCAAGTAGAGGGGAACAATGACCTCTTTTTTCCTGGATGAGAACCCTTTTGTGATGAGGTGTGCCACATAGGATTTCCTGACTACTGTGGCAATGTGATTATCAAGGGAGAGACTACTGTCCACCTGGGTCCCAAGGTCTTTTATCACACATTCGGCATTAAGTAGACTGCCATTCATGTGGTAGTTCATGAGTACATAGTTTTTACCAAAGAGGATGACAATGCACTTTTTGGTACTGAGCTTGAGGTCATGCCTCTGACACCAGGCATCTGTCTCAGTGAGGCCCTTCTGTAGGATGTCGACATCATTTGGGGAGTCAATTATGGCTCCTAGTTTGCAGTCATCTGTGAACTTCATTAGCTAGAGCCCTCCTGTGTTAGCCTGTAATTCAGAGAAGGAGATACCAAACAGGAGAGGTCCCAGGACTGAACCCTGTGGTACTCCACTTGTCACTGGTTTGAAGTTAGATTTGGAGTCTGCAACTTTTACAGTATGGGTTCTGTCAGTGAGCCAGTTGGCAACCCATCTTGTGATGTAGGGATTTGTACCTACTTTAGTGAGTTTAGCTATAATTCCAGAATGGGGGAGTGTGTCGAAAGCCTTGGCAAGATCAAGATAGGCTGTGTGTACCACCTTACCCTCTTCTATGGCTTTGGTGAATGCCTCAAAGAAGCCGATCAGGTTCAGAAGGCATGATCTGCCTTTCACAAACCCGAACTGGGTGGGGTCCAGAGTTTGGAGGTTACCAATGTCTTTATTTATGAGTTCCATGATGATACATTCCATGGTCTTGCAGACCAGGTTTGTTAGGCTAATAGGGCGATAGTTCCCAGGCTCAGTGGTGGCTCCCTCTTTGTGGAGTGGGATAACTGTTGCTGTGAGCCATTCAGTGGGCACAAAGCCTGACGTGAGACTATGACTGAACATGGTGCTTAGGTGGGGAGCCAATTCATTCTGAAGTTCATGTAAAACAGCCTGGGATGTTGTCTGGTCCCATGGATGCTGTGTTTTTGGTTTTAGAGAGTGCAGCTTTTACCTGCATAGATGTGATTAGAGGGACTCTGCATTCTTCCTGTATAGATATGGGCCCTTTAGGGGGTGAGAGGGGGTAAAGTTAGCACTGAACCTGTCTGCCAGGATGTTGGCAATATCAGTTGGTTCTGTAATTTTCATGCCGTTGTGCTGTAACTCAGAGCAGATCTGGGTGTTGCCATTGAGATTCTTGACATAGCTATAGAATGCTTTGTGGTTGCCCTTAGAATCAGTGGTGATTTTGTTTTCATAGCTAGCTTTGGAGGATCTTATAAGGGATCTCAGCTTCTTACTGAAGCTGACTAGGGAGCTCCTCCACTCATGGGATTTTACTCTCTTTTGCAACAGTTTCTTCCTTCTGTTGTAGAGTTTGTTTATGGCAGGGGACCACCAGATTGGCTTCCTTTTTTAGAGGATAGTGTCTTGGTTCTGTTTGGCATAGCACGATCCATGCACTCGTGTAAGTGCTTATAGAGTGCATTTCTGTAGGATTCAGCAGTCGTAACTGTATTGTCCATCTGCATGGGTGTCAAGAGGTTCGTCACTTCTGTCTTAAGAAGCATGAAGTTGGCTTTGGAGAAATTTTTTACCATGGTTTCCTTAATGGTGGGTGGGGGCAGGATGCGGATATCTGGGGTGATTAGCTTATGGTCGGATCTGACCAACGAGGAGTTGACTTCAGGTGTGGAACACTGGTCAGTCATGTTGGTAATTACTAGGTTTAGGATATTGTTTCCCCTGGTGGAGGTGTGCATAAGTTGATCCAGGGCATTGGAATTTATGAATTCCAGAAAGCGCTGAGCAAAGGAGTTGGTACATGAGCAGATTTCCCAGTTAATGGTGGGGTAGTTGAAATCGCCCATTATTAGGGTGTTTGGTTGAATCCTAATAGTTTCCAGTATATCAAGAAAAGAGGAGTGGGGATCCTGGGGCATGGTGAGGGATCTGTAGCAAGCTACAATTTGGATTGCAGTTTTTCCCAGAGTTAGTTGCACTTGGATAACCTCAGATGCATTATGCTGAGCAACTAGCCTGGAGGTGTGGATATCCTTAATGAATATGGACACACCTCCGCCTTTGGTGTTCTGGTCCAGGTTAGATGGTTGAAAAGTGTGGTATGAGTTGTAGCCTGGTAATGCAGGGGTGATCTCAGGAGCCTTGAACCAGGTCTCAGTCACTGCACAGATATTGATGCTCTCCATTTTAAGGAGTGCCTCGAGTGAGTGCATTTTGAGATTTAGACTTCTAGCATTGAGTAGCATTACCCTCAGTTTTTGCTTGCCTGTTCCTGTTATGGTGGTGAATTTTTCATTTGAACCTTGCCTAAAAAAGGCACTATAGGGGCGGCAAGACCCTTAGCCAGTATCCAGAATCCCAGGGGCGACAGGTGCAGGCCATCTCTGGCAAAGCATCATGGTCATCAACCATGTCGTCCCAGGCAGACAGATACTGGATCCCCTTAGAATGACACCAGAAGCTTAGCCAATTGTTGAAGTCAATCATTTTGTCCTTGTACTGTGGTATCGTTCTAGGTGATGGCAGGATGCTACTCAGGGCTAGGGTCATACCTGCCCTGGCTACAAGATCAGAGAGCTCTTCCATGTCTCTTTTCATGTAGTCTAGGGAGGTACGTCTCAGGTCATTCACACCAACATGGACAATGACAGAGGCATATTTATACTTGTGGAGTGACCTAAGTGAGTGGGTTATGTTGTGGATCCTGGTACCTGACAGGCAGCTGACAGTGACTTTCTCCTTGTTTAGCCTGGTGAGTGGGACATCAGTGTGCCTGACTATAGCGTCACCTATGACTAGTGTGTTGGGTACAGTGTTTTGCCTTGTGGGCTATGGTTTATTAGCACACTGAGTCTATGGGCTATGTGTCATTTGGGTTGTGCTGGGGGGGTGGAGGTTGCTTGCGTTTTTGCTTTGGAGGTCTCTGTTGCTTGCGCAGATTATTACTGAGAGCCTCTGTGAATGTTTTTGTGTTTCTATGTGTAGATTTTGGTGGTGTAGGTTTTGTGGGACTATGTGATGAGTGTGGTGTGGTGCAAGTGTTTACCCACTCCTCTTGACTGTCAAGTTCAGTCTTGGTTGGAGAGAGCTTTACCTCCAGTTTGGCTAGATAAGTGCATCTCTCACAGGTTGTGGTGTTGGGTGGTAGGAAGAGAGGGTTGTCTGTGTACATGAGGCAATTGCTACATATCCCCAAGATGCCCAGAATCATCAGATAGACAGGAGAGAACATTGGGAGCTGACCCTTGGACATGCCTGAATAAAAAAACTATTTTCCTCTAGACAAGTGAGGAAAGTGAGTATAAGAGCTGTTTTTCTCTAAGCGAGTGAGAAAAGTAAGTACAAAAAATGTTTTCCTCTAGGTAAAGAGGAAGGTTGAGTGCTGTAGTAATTTGTAGCTTATTTAGTGCTAACAAGTGCTGAGCACGAATAAGCAAATTCAAGTACTAAAACTAAGAATCTGTACCTGGATGTTGTGGTAGATAGGCTACCTAGTGCTTACCACTCCCACTGATAAGCTAGAATGCATCCCTCCAACACAGAAAGGCTTGGGGGGCTCAGAAGCTAACAAACAGTCCTGGATATAGCAAATCTGTATCTGGACTAGACTAGTTACAGGAAAGGTGGGAAACAAGCGCAAACGTGGGCTTTTAAATCAGAAAGTTGAAAGAGATGCGTAAACTGCCCAGACAGCCAATAAACTACAATTTTTTGAGCCAGAAACCACTCTTGTGGTAGATAGGCTACCTAGTGCTTACCACTCCCACTGATAAGCTAGAAGGCTTCCCTCCAACAGAGAAAGGCTTGGGGAGCTCAGAAGCTTACAAACAGTCCTGGATACAGCAAATCTGTATCTGGACTAGACTAGTTACAGGAAGGATGGGAAACGAGCACAAATGTGGACTTGTAAACCAGAAAGTTGAAAGAGATGGAAAAACTGCCAAATGACCAATAAACTACAATTTCTGGGCCAGAAACCACTCTTGTGGTAGATAGGCTACCTAGTGCTTACAACTCCCACTGATAAGCTAGAAGGCTTTCCTCCAACACAGAAAGGCTTTGGGGGCTCAGAAGCTTACAAACAGTCCTGGTTACAGCAAATCTGTATCTGGACTAGACTAGTTACAGGAAAGGCAGGAAACAAGCTTAGATTTTTTTTTTGGAAAGTGAGAAGGGTGAAAGGAGAAACAGAAGGTAATTAAAAATTAAGGACCTAAGTGGCTTGCCCTTCACAAATGTTCTCTCTGTATTAGGTAGAATGAGCTAGTGACACTAGACTGGGATAGAGCTAAACAGATGGGACTGGTAGGAGTTTCTGAAGTCAAAGTATGATCTCACTATACTCTGTTGATTGAGCAAATTTACAGGAGGGGAGGGCAATTCCAAAGCCACCAAGATTAATACCAAAACAAGAACAGGGAGCATGGGTGGGAAACTAATTGCAGAGACAGAGAGAGAGTATTCTATGAAACAATTAAATAGAAAAAAAAATAACTACAGAGAGACACAGACAACAATATTCAATGAAACAAATAGACAAAAAAAATGAAATGCAGTACAATCTTTAACACTGCAAGTTTGTACTTAACTCAGCTAGTAATGCAGTTGATTGTACATATGTAGCAGAAGCCAAACAACTCAGATACTGAGCAGTAATAAATTCAAAGATATGTGACTAACACTTATAAATATAGAGAAACCCTCTAGGCTAAGAGTTTAACACTGAATATCAATGAAGTGAAACACAATAGCCCCCTCTAACTGCAGAGACAGAGAG